>NW_013742422.1:0-10826 GCF_000517525.1 Limulus polyphemus | reverse complement strand
ATGATAATATAATACAGAAATAATAGAGTTGTTGTCCCGTGACATTATTATAATAATGTAATACAGAAGTAATAGAGTTGTTGTCCCCTGACATTATTATAATAATGTAATACAGAAATAGTAGAGTTGTTGTCCCCTGACATTATTATAATAATGTAATACAGGAGTAATAGAGTTATTGTCCCGTGACATTATTATAATAATATAATACAAAAGTAATATCTTTCGGGAGGTAGATCACGATGTTTGTGCATGTCCGTCAGCTTTTTCTTCTCACGTAGTTTCATTAGCTGATGAAACAGACATATCGAACCCGACATTTGTACCATCAAATTCTGACCCTCTTTTTTTTCCTTCACGAACGATTTTTACTTGATTATCACTACAAACATCTGTTATGTGAAATTTATTTTCTCTGTTTATATCACATTATATCCTTCTTTCATTTATTTTTTCAAAACCTACTCGTCCCTCATTTTTTGACATATTTCTTTTTATATTCGTACCTTTTTTTTTAATTCTCTGTTTCTCCTCATACATTATTTTCACTCATGATGTTAGAAAAACACGTAGGTTCAAGAAGTCTTGATAGAAATTAATAAAACATTTTCTCCTACCGTTGCTAACGTTCCTCAAGCACGTCTTTCGTTGTCCTAAATTCCATGCCATTTTTCTCATTATAGTTATATCATGATGTAGAAAGAATACCTGAACTTTTCTTTTCTAAACCTTACAGTATCAGTTTCATTGTAATCTTTACTGCCGCGTAATAGTAATAAAAAGAAATTCATTTCTTAGAAAGATTGAAATAAAAAGGAGGAAGCGGAGGTGAGTTACAGAACCAACTGTTCCTCTCACAAACAGATTCCTGTAAATATATCATTTTCTCCCAACTGGAAAACGTTAGTAATGCAGAATGTTTGTGGTGAGTTTTTGAAAGTTGAATTGTATTCTGTTCATTTACTTTATCTAACTGTTAGTAAAAGCTTAATATCCTCAGTAATTTTACCATCATTCTAAATCTCATCCCGGTGGATTTTTGTCAGTCTGAGCCTCTCATCTTAAGATATAAATATTGTCTACATGAATGTTTTTGTCAGTCTGAGCCTCTTATCTTAAGATATAAATATTGTCTACATGAATGTTTTTGTCAGTCTGAGCCTCTTATCTTAAGATATAAATATTGTCTAGATGAATGTTTTTGTCAGTCTGAGCCTTTCATCTTAAGATAAAAATATTGTCTACATGAATGTTTTTGTCAGTCTGAGCCTCTCATCTTAAGGTATAAATATTGTCTACATGAATGTTTTAGTCAATCTGAGCCTCTCATCTTAAGATATAAATATTGTCTAGATGAATGTTTTTGTCAGTCTAGATATATAACGTTTTAAGGTATACATTTTTCTCCCTGGTGGTTTTCCTGGCTCAGTAACTTATGAAATATGTATGATACCATCTCTGGCTGTTTGTGTGATCTAGTTACAACTTAGCTATCAGGTGATACAGACTAAGCCGTCCAGTTCAGGTATAGTTTCGTTTCAAGCACTTATTTCTGTGGTCAATGTATTACTATAGTAGATACAATAATATCACTGTTCTTAAAGCATGTGCTAAGTTATCTATATCTCATTCTGCGTATAAACTGGATGGTCACAATTACTATTAAGACTAGGATAAAACTAGTGTAACCTTTCAATAACACAGAAACAAAGCAATGTTTAATAGTACACAATATATATTTACAGATAAGACTGTCCCAGTCTAAAGATACAATTGTTTTACTTAATAATTTACTGTACAAAAATAAAATACTGTGAAACTAGATACAATCACATTCTTAACTAGTTGTTGTATGCTTTTAAACATTGGCATTTTTTCTTTAATATGTCTGAGTTACGGAATCATAATTACTAGTAAAAATACAATATCATAAAAACATAGCAAGGAATTAGTTTGGATTATATCATGAAATACAATAAGGAAAATTCCTTATTGTATTTCATGATACAACCAGTATTCGTATTTCATGATACAACCAGTATTCATTCCTTATTGTATTTCATGATACAACCAGTATTCAATAAAGAATTATTATGTACAAAATAAAAGTTTTTAAAGCTCTATGTTATTTTATCGTCCTGCTTATGGGCAGAGTAGAATGAGAAATGTATGATAAAAGATGTTTTTCTTACCTTCGGAATTAGAACTGAGGTTTGATAAATCGCTGGAGAGATATAACTGGATATTTCTTTTCCTTCTTATTTTACCGCTCAGTAATTTAGTTTCCAAAATTCTGGAGACTTTTATAGCACAAAATAGTACTTCATCCCACGTGACCAAACACCTTTTCGTTGGATGCTCAATGTACTCGTGACTGTTTACGTATAAATTCTAAACCACGCCCCTTGTAATCACCCATCACAAAGACATCAGTCAACATACAATATTTAGAGTTTGTTCGTGAAGTGCCTCTTAATTGATATATTAAGTTTTCAATCATCTTCCTGTCTGTTTGTTCGTAGTTTTGTTGGAGTTTGTAATGAGTAATACAGCAGCAGAGAATTTATAATCTAAAATCTAAAAATTGAGCAATTTTTTCTATGAATTGCAGAATAAGCATATGAAAAGTTTAAGAAAACATCATCAATTTTTATCATTTCAAAAAAGAACAACTGGATCCAATTTCATTAAGTTTGTGTAAAATTAACGTTCTTCGAAAGAACATTTTACGGTAAACTACATTTAAATCCAGTCGTAAATAATGTATTTTCAGGTTAAATCAAAAGAGTTTCATTTAGGATCTCCATTAGTCTTGTAAAACATTTAATCCCAAATCACGTAATATTTCTTGTACAAAAGAGATTACTGGTTCATACCATATCCGCATAATGTATTCACCAAAACATTATGAAGAAAACACCAAACGGTTTCAAAACCATTTAACCCACCAAATGTGATGATACAATACAAACACAAACGGTTTTAAAACCATTTAACCCACCAAATGTGATGATACAATACAAACACAAACGGTTTTAAAACCATTTAACCCATCAAATGTAATGAGACAATACAAACACAAAAGTTTTCAAAACCAGTTAACCCACCAAATGTAATGAGACAATACAAACACAAAGGGTTTCAAAACCAGTTAACCCACAAAATGTAATGAGACAATACAAACACAAATGGTTTCAAAACCATTTAACCCACCAAATGTAATGAGACAATAACAAACGGTTTCAAAACCAGTTAACCCACCAAACGTGATGAGACAATACAAACACAAACGGTTTCAAAACCATTTACCCCACCAAATGTGATGAGACAATACAAACCCAAACGGTTTCAAAACCAGTTAACCCACCAAATGTAATGAGACTTTTTTATATATTTTATTTTTTAACGAATTTGTTGAGCGGCAAAACTTAATTTATTACATTATAAGAACTTCGCGAGCTAACGTTCTATATCTTATAACATAACCATTAAACTTAGTGCAGAAGTGGGTCTTACAGCATTGGATTTAAAAGTGTGGTATATATATATTAGTGTTCATTTCAACATCAGTCTTAAAACAGAATGCACTTCCCAACATCAAACCAAAAACTAAGTTCAGAGCTCTAGCTTATAACATTAACCCTAAAATGCTGTCCATAAACATTTATATTGATAGCTTTCAATCCAAATAGCCGAGTACAGATTTGTGACCCCAAATATCGCTCTTCATAGGTTTTACTTATCATATCAAGCCAGTGGAGGTTTTTAAGCTTACGGAGAATACCTTGAAATCTACTATTCACTACTACTGTTCTTCTGAATTTTAATTAATCTTCACGAAGCATGCATAAGGCCTAACAATGTGAATCACCTAAGAAAGCAAGGAAAGTTGGTGCTTCTACCATTATTTTCTTTATTTGTTTCAGTCTTTGAGACAAACATAAATTTTACATTATCACACTTGCTATGTAATTTAGAATCAATGACACAGTCGAATGTTTAACTTATATTTATTTGCATGTTTTTATTTCAATGGAAATTGTTCTAACGTAAATATACTTTTCCCGGAGCGTGGAGATCGCGTGCAATGGAACTTCTGCAGTGTTGAGAGCTATTAATAAAAATACGAGAAAGTGTTTCGGAAATACTGCAGCTAATCAAACCTTTCTTTAATACATAGTTTGTTTTGTTCAATGGCTCGTAAGTTGAGTGGGTAAGAGAGCTCTCACGTCTTTCAGCTCCAGTCAAATTATAGCCTTATCTTGGGGGGCTGAAAGTCCTGTAGCCATATTTTGGTTCATTATACTCCATCATTTGTCTGAGAGTGAAATATGTCACTTCAGAATGCTAACAGTATTGAACAAGCTTCTGTCAATCATCGCGTGTAATAACAGGAGTCAGTTTATTCCACACACTGACTAAAATGTTTACATGCTTGTAAGAATACTTACATATTTGTGTAATTCCTGTCTAACTTAATTATTCCGTTACTGTTACAATACCAGAGAACCATTTTCTTGTCAATCGACAAATGATTACGTAGGTGGTGGAAAAACACAGATTACACAGCTAAAATAATTATAAACTTCAAGTGTTTAGGAAATTTTTCTGAGGTTTCATATATGTTAGAGATGACGTGTTATAAGAAAACCAGTTCAAAGACGTTCTTTAAGATCAATTTTTAACATGTTACACACGTGAGAAGTGTTTAAGGTGAGTAATAAAACTTCTTATTTTGTAATTATCATGATATTCTATAATCTAAAAATAAGTTACATTTATATACCATCAGTGATATTGATACACATATTAAAAACACATGCGAGGTACACTATTCTGTTCCTTGATGTCCTTTTTATAACATGTTTTATAAAAAAAATTAGGAAAAATTTGTATTTGCATCATTGTATGCAATGCTCATCAATTTATTAGACTCAGACACATTGAAACAAAGCAGTAAAATTAGCATTCCTCAACTTACTGGCTATACCATGCTGTTCTCTGATGGCGATTTGCTCAACTTATATATCCAACTAATAGTAATCATTCCAAATGATGAAAGGCCACGAATTAATCGACTAACTTCAGGTTTCTCAAATAGACGTTTGACCAACCGAAAGTAATAATCAAAGTGCAAAATATTATCAAATTTCATTGAATTTTTTTTATATTTAGAAATGTTTCAAGAACTCCTGTAATTATTGATGTTTTGAATATTATGTATTCAGTACACTAAGATTTCTATAAAATTATCCTGCCTTCTTTTCTTGGTTAAAATGCGACGTTTCGAGGTCCGTGTAAAAGAATAAGAGATTAAAAGGCAGTATCGCGGTCCTAATTGAGGACTCTGTATGGCGCTTGAAACTTTGTCTCGAAACCGAAAAAAAAAAGATGAGCTTATGCATAGTAAGCTCCGTCCACGTGTTGAATACTCTACCTAAATCCACTTTAAAATAATTATACATCTTTGTTAAATATGTAGAAATCTCTGCTCAGTTCAGTGTGTTATGTATAGCGAGTATATTATCTCAACAAGCCTATTTTACTTTACTGAAAAATCTTGTTAAAATAAATTCAGAAGTATTCGGAGACAATTGAAGGTAAGGTAGTTTCTTATTTCTAAAACAAGTAGTTTTATTTTCAAACTTATATTAGGAATGTATTCTTTACACTGTTGCTTGCTTGTGTACATATATGCAAGGAGGCATAAATTGCTACTTACGATCTTCTAGAATTTGAGGTTCAGGAATAGTAGATTTTGATGCCAAAATATTGTGTGTTTTCACAAATATTCAATGAACAGAGGTACTACACTGTGCGATTACAGTTGACACGTTTGGGGATGTCATAATGTTTCAATTTACTGGTCAACATAAGGAAAAGTCTTCAACTATTAACTTACTTTTATATGCTAACAAAACAAATATTGGCATTCTGTACATATAGAAGTCGTTCGCAATATTATGTTATTTTTATGAGCGTACAAAATACAAAATATAGCTCGTATACGCTTTTCAGGACTTCCTTTGCTTTCAATAAATAACTCACTACTGACCAGCAACTTTGACAAATCTTGTGAACTTGAACATCATCTCTTTTTCCGTTCCTCATTACTCTACTTGTAAGGACAATAAATTCTCTTTCAAAAAAACAACAAAAAATTCAACATTCAACTTGAAATTGATCACCAACAAAAAATTACATTTTGTAGAAAAACTGTGAAAGTTTAACGACTAGCTATTTCTCCACGTAGAAATATAGATATAGAAACTTGGACATCACTTGATGGATAATAACACGAATTAATAAATAACTACTGCCATAATCACACAAAATTTAGATAAGTAAATTGATTTTCTTGTATAAAATGCAAACATTAGTTTCACTATTTGGTTAAGCCTAATTTTATTTTGTAATTAAAGTGAAATGTCATTCATTTCAAAATCGTCCAATATTATACAATAAAAATAAAGAAACCTAAGAAATATTTGAAGATATATACATTGTATATATATAGCATTGAAAGATGTGTCTGTTTTGAACTTCGCGCAAAGCTACTCGAAGGCTATCTGCGCTTGCTCACCGTTTGCCAACTCTTAGGCTCTCTTTATCAACGGATAGTAGGATTGACGTCATATTATAGCGTCCTGACGACAAAAACGGTTAAACATATTCGGATACGGTTCACAGAGTTTGAGTCGAGTGCGCTAACCACCAAACCACACCCGACACGAAGAGGGCTTACTGCGAGTAATAAAATAATGTAGGCAGCAACTAACGACCAGCTCAGTTCCAAAAATCTAAGTTTTTAATTGTGTTATTTTTTAAACTAGAGTTGTTCATCCGAATTTCGTGAAAGCTTAGGCCTAATCGAGTTGTTAAACCAATGACACCTTTCGTTGCCATGGCAATGCTATCAGAAAGATTTATCAGATTATTCTTATTTAGAGGTTTTGTTTGAATTAGCAAATATATCCTGCAATTTATTTTTTTGCATCTACGGAACCGAAGTGAAATTAAAGATGCAGTGTACCACATAAAAATCTAAGCTCATGGTAAAATTTTCATCAATTATTATGTATAAAACTCACTCCATTTCGATAAAAGTTCAGGGTTGTCATATCATACTTTTTAAAGTATAATGTTTTTCTTTTTATGATTTTGTACTTTTTTTTATATTTGTCTGAAACTAAAGCGAATGATGTACAATTTCGTCTTGTGGATACATTAGTAATTATTGTAGATCTAGATGCCTTTTAGTTTGTGGATGGATTCTTATGAACTCTAAGACAGCTGCCATATTGGAGAAATATGGACAAAGATACCCCAATCTTCCAAGATGCAAACTGTCCCTTGAAGCAGCATCTAAAGAGTTTGTTGAGTTATCCACCAGCCCAAAAGATTAAAAGATCAGCTTAAGTCGCAATAAAGTGAAGGTGAGCCCCTGGTGTGGCTCAAAGCAAGTTCGAAGGACTTAAAAAACCCACTGCAAAATGTTAGGTGTGCAAAATTTGAAAAAATATTAAAAAGCAAAGAGAAAAGAAATAGTTGTGGCGAAAGTTTGTGTGCAGAACTTAAATTAATATCACGCTTATTAGCGGGAAAATGCAATTATAGATAAGGTTATATTTTATATATGTGAGAACCAAATCAAAGAAAATTTTCCAAATACGCTTATTGCTCTAACAGTTTGATTAACTTTGCACGTTAGTGTGACAAGTGGCGAAAGACCGTTTTCGAGACTGAAGTTGATAAAAACATTTTTGCGTTACACAATGGGACAAGAGAAATTAAATGGTCTATCAATAATCTACTATATAAAAACAAAAAGCCATCCATCTGTTTGTCTGTCACGCCTATATCTCGGCCGTTGCAGTTACCGATCGACATGCAACTTGCACGAAATGTCGGCGCTTTTACTTAAAGGAAATGACCAAATATACATAGAAATGTTGTTTTCGTGAAACACTAGAAACAGGAAAGTCATTTTCCATACATATATTGTTACTAGATTATAATTAATTTTTAGAAAACATGTCAATAAAACATTTATTTAGATGTAATTTACAGAAGAAAAATTACTCATTATTTCCTGTCATCTGACAGGCATTCAGCTTGTTTCTGTAGAAAATGAAACGGCACGAGAAATGAGTAAGGACAAATTAAGGAAAAGTTTCCCCATGGTAAAACCTTGCAAAATTCTATTTGCTAAAGACTAATATTTGCTTTTTATATGTATTTTTCTACTATGTACCATTTTTTGTACTCTATATTCTGATTTTTTTTTCAATTACTTAAAATTTTTTTAGTTACACAAGAAAATAAAAACATTTGAAAAAGTGCGCAAATTTTTATTTTCGCACCATTCAGTTTTTGAACTTATCAGGCACTGTGAGCTTTATAACTTATGCGTAACCAGATTTCTGGTAAGCCTTATTTATACATCTTTCACTATTTCTTAGGTTTACGTTTATTTTTATTTTTTTGCAAATTTTGTACTTATTTTATGAAATCTCGAATCGATTCACTGGTAAAAAAATTTTTACTTTCTTTTTTTTCCCCCAGTAAAACAAATCTGGTTGAACTTGACAACAACAGGGGAAAAAGGATTTTCCAAAAATATACATTTACCTTCTTTTAGCTTAGGTTCTGGTAGCCCTACAATTAAATTGTTATCAGAAAAGTTGGCTAATCCCAGTCTATATATACAAACGTAACTTCACTGCTAAGCTGGATCATGTAAAATGGAGAGTTTAGCATCAAAAAGCATAGAAACTGAGGATTTAGAAGTTGCAGCTAAAAGAAACTCTTTAACACTATCGGTAGATGCAAATGAAAATGGCAGTTCTTTAGGTGGTAAGTATATAATGAATTAAATAAAAAATTAGCCTTATGTTATATATAACATGTTAAGATTAAGCTTAGACTAGCTTACTGAGATATGGCAAGGATTTAGGCTAGACCTTTAACCATTCAAATTAGCTAAGTCTATCGTAATTATCGTTTGTACTCATCTTGTGTTTTAAGAAGTTAATGGAAGATGTCTAACACTAAGGTTAACTTTTATATTACTAATTGTTTCCTATAATGGTAGATCCTAAGCTTAAGCCTTAACTTTAACTCATCTAAAAGTAAAACCTTGGATAATGTTATACGTTAACATTTAACTTTAGGCCTAATACGAAATAAGACGAAAATTTCTTTAAACGTTAAAATCAAATACCGTATGTCGGTTAGCCTGATAAAGGACTTACGACCGAAACGTAGCAAACAGAATAAGTTTTCGCTATAGAGGGGTGTTGTAACCTTTTCAAATGTTTTTTTTTCAATACTTTTCCATATCTTGCGGTCTTTTCTGCAGTACGTCGGTTAGTCCTAGGCTTAAATTATGTTTAATCTACCCTCTTTGTGACAGTGGTAACGTTAACTAGACCAACTTATGTGTAAAACTCCCCAACTTAGTTAAGCATATTAGTTAGGCGAATGGAAATTGAGATCTATTAATTTAGATAATGATTAGCAAACTGTAAATTTAATAATAAACAAATAATTAAGCTAGGTTTAATAAATTTACACATAACATACTATAACCACACTCTTATATTCAATAACAGTGTTTTCAGAACTTAATAATAACAATTGCTTGTTACTGCCCTTTTTATCTAACAGTTTTTATACGGTTTAGTAACTCCAAAAATTAGAACAAGATAAATACAAATATAAGAAGGCGCTGTAAGTCTAAGCCTATTTCTCAGCTTATATCTTAAAGAAAGATGCAGGCGGATCCTGCGATAGTAATTGTTACGCCTCCGTTCGTTAGGTAATTTTCCATAAAAATTCTTTCCGAAGAAACTTTAGCGATACAAGTCCTTTCTTAAATACAACTGGTTTATTCTTTCTGAATACCACTTTACAATACACTTAATTTTCACAGTCACGCTATAACAAACGCTATAATTCACAACGAACGCCTCACGCGCTCAACTCAACAATATGTCTCTCTCTGCCCGCAGTTCAATTACCCATTGTTGCCGTCACGTCTTGACCGTCCTATATGTACAAGAATACCGAAATCTAGTAACCTTCCGAGGCTTCATGAACGTTCTAGAAGCGCGTGACGTGTTACTAGCTTCACGTGACCTCCGCTGTCGTAACACTGCCCCTTCCTTAGTATTGTTCGTCCGGAACAATAGCCACTTACGTTAAACTAATAAACAATTAACAATAACTTAATTAAATGTACAGAATTTACAAACACAAAATTAAAGTTCAACAAAGTCTCTTTACGAGATGTATCTTCTTCCGTACTGGTCTCCGTCTCGTTGGCTTCTGCTTCAAGTGGGGTTCATCTGCTTCATCAGGAAACGTCCTATCATTGGTAACAGTCACATCAGTGGTAGTAACTTCATCGAGGGCTTCACTGTTTCCCTTCTCAAAACCGATTAGAGTTTCTTTTTCGACAGTGGCTTTTTCAGGTGACACGTCTTCAGCAGCGTCATTTGTTCTGTTGTTCACTTCATCCCAACTGAAATGTCCTGGACCGTGATAATGCCAAAGCCTGTTGGCATGCACCACCTTTGGCTTATCTCGCCGACCACATTTGATCCGTAAAGTCATGTCTGAGAAACGATCCACTATGTCATATGGGCCTTCCCATGGAGAAGACAACTTAGGAGACTTCCCTTTGGTCTTCCTGGGCTTATACAACCACACCTTGTCTCCTGGTACAAAGCTGACTTCAGTAGATCTCTTATCATAAGATAACTTCATCGTATCAGCAGACGTTTTCAAGTTTGAACACACTTGATGGTGAATATCATCCATCC
>NW_013742421.1:0-12096 GCF_000517525.1 Limulus polyphemus | reverse complement strand
GGAATATTCTTAAAATTAGTATGCTTAAAAGAAAAGCAAATATACACAATATTTAATTAATATATCTTAATATGAAAGTAATGAAATGCAAACAATTACGACTATCTTTTGTTACCTAAACTGAAAGTATGTTACACACATTGTTTATCACAAGAAATCTGGTAGAAACTATTTATCTCTTACGTTCTGCAGTCTCAGTATATTTAGTTAGCACATTTATGTGCTAAGTAACAGTCATATGAGGCTGTAGCAAGATAGCAAAATATGTAATACCTTGTGTTTTCTAATTGCTGAATACAAGTCTAAAGAGGTTAATTCCTTGTACAGGTCACTGGTTAGGTCACATTCAGAGTATTTGTATTCAGTTTTGGATTCCTTATTTTAAGAAGTACATTGAATTATTGGAAAGTGTTCAGAGGAGGACCACTAAGAGGATACCTGGGATTGAAAGTTGTTATACATGAAGAGGTTAAGATCTCTGAAATTGTTTTCTTTTGGAAAAAAGAAGAGGTAGAGGGGATCTCATTGAGATGTTGAAAAATGTTAAGAGAATTTATAGTGTTCAAACATCATCTTTATGGCACTTAATGGTGAAAATGGTAGAATGAGAGGACACAAATAAAGATTTTGGCAGAGCAGGAATCACCTTCAGCTAAGATTGTTTTTTGTTTTATTTATTTGAAGCTAAGCACAAAGCTACACAATGGGCTATCTGTGCTCTGCCAACCACGGGTATTAAAATCCGGTTTTTAGCGTTGTAAGTCTGCAGACATACCGCTGTGCCACTGGGTTGCCTTCAGCTAAGAAAATTGTATTTTTGTAATCAGATGGTTAATTTTTGGAATGGGTTATCTTCAGATTTAGAGTATGTATTAAATTTAAGGGAGTTTAAGGAAAAGCTTGATAATGTCTTCATACCATATATTATATTTGAGCTCCAGTTTAATATAGAAAAAAATCCTTGTTCCTACATGAGTCCTAAGTTTATACTAACCACAAGTCTGTGTATAATACCTTTATAATGCAAATTAAAAGATCAGTTAGCTGACTCTATGTCCTGATTAGAAATGGACGAGAAACTAACTTGATACAAGACAATGTGCCTCCCCAGAAGATCCCAAACCTAAAAAGCCACGTGTGTAGGGAAAGGGTCAAAGATGGCAATCTCCCCCAATCTGGAGTAAAGGAGGAAGAAGGTATCCCATGAAATAAGAGGAAACCCTTGGAATGAAGTATTTGATGGTTAATACAAACAGGAGAAGCGATAGGGTAAGATGAAGGCTGGAAAACGTATCTAGGGAAAAATGAATAGGATTAAGATATTCTGTCCCTCCCATACAGGCAACAGAAATTCGAAGTGCAAGAAGCAAGAATACAAAAATCATTATGCCTGATAGTAAGCTAAGGCAAAATGAACCAAAGCCTGTGAAGGGTGAGGCATGCCAGCACCATCTCTCATAATAGACAAAAAGGCCCAGCATGAACCAAAATGTCTGGAAAAGGAGGGGAAAAAGATGTGTATAAAAAGGGCTGAGGTAGGCATAGTAGACCCTACAGTAGAGGCCTGGAAAGGCCAAGCCATAATCAGATGGAGGATAATTGTCAAAATAGACGTCAGTCCCAATGATTATGTCAGTTTGTGGAGGAAAGCAAGAAATATTGGGTGAAGTTTATGTGGACATTGAACCCAGGGTTCCTCAAAAACGAGATTAATTATAAGTATACAATATATTTAATTACAAAAATTAATATTCTAAAATGAAGTAAGTGTATAGTGACAATAAGAAATTTAATAGATAGTATTTATTGAAGAAACAATATATTTAACCTAATTTACGATTTACCAGCACGATGAATGATAGATAAGCCTAAAAGTAAAATAAGAAAGACATGCTTAACCTAATCTAGTGTTGTTGGAGAAAAGATATCACTAAATGTTAATTTAAAAACCCTAATCTTACAAGAAGTAGGTACAAATCTAAGTAAATGTATTTTATTGAAACTACAAACAATAATATTAATAACAAAATTATCCAAAAGCTATAACAGTATAAGCAGTCTGATAAAAGACAACATAGTAAAACATGGAAAGAACCAAGAACAGAGCCACCAAAGTACAAAACCCATACGCAATAATTTACTGTTTCCTTGAGTTTTAACTGTAAAGCTATTATTTTTCTATAAATGTTGTGACATCCTCCTTGTGAACTGAGAAAAACAATTATAAAATTTTACAGCCTGAAATTAATTTAATAAATTGGCCATAACTATTAATTTTATAGTTTCAGGCAAGGATTTGCTCGGACCAGTGTAAACAGGATTTCAGATTTAACTACAAAAAATACCCTGTATTGTTTCACTGCTAAATGAGGGATAGCTAGTGCAGATAGCCCTCATGTAGCTTAGCATGAAATTCAAATGAACTCAAAATAAACACAGAATCCAAGAATGACAATGGAGTCAGGACTAACTGTCTGAAGCTGCCCAAATTTGATGAACAGAAAGACGACATGGTTGCTTTCTTGGAGAGGTAAGAAAAATTTGCTCATACTGGAACAAAGGCAACTAGGCAGTCTGCCTCAGCCCACTTCTCACAAGAAAAGGCTTATAAGTGTATGCTGGCATAACATCAGAAGATGCCATGGACTATGACAAGTTAAAAGTAGCCTTGCTGAAACACTTGCCAAGTGTTAAAATAGTTTGAAGGACTAGCAAATCTACTACTATGTGAACAACACATGATCGCTTGCTCCATTGAAATATCACTGTTCCTAAAGGAGAGAGCACCAAAAGATGTGGAAGAGATAATCAGGTTGGAAGAACAGTATATGGAAGCCCGTGGAGGGAGTATAACTGATAAGTCCAAGAATACTAAGTTAAAGTTGAAACCAAGGATTGCTGATCAGAAACAGGATACCACCAAAGGTGACAAGAATGCAATCAACAAAAGGGAGAAGAGATGCCACGTTTGTCTGTCACCAACAAGCAACAGCAGAAATCTCAACATAAAGCAGCTGGAGCTACTTTTAAAGATGTTGCTGGGAAGAAACAAGAAAAGACTTACTATCACCATGGATGATGCCTCCAGAAGAAACAGAATAGAAGCAACACATCAGATTCACCACAAAAAAGGAACTGCTATAATCCATGATTAAAAGTGCATGACTGGTAGTCAGCTGAAGTTAGTGAATACGTCAACAATTTCAGTGATGATTGGAGCATGTGACAAACACTGAAAGGTGCCAACAAATCACAACATGCCAGTAGGTGAAGTTATATTGGCAACAAGAAGGTGAAAATCCTATGAGACACTGTGTACAGCAGTGAGAACCAGTCTAGTATCTAATGACCAGATGATAGGCAAGGTACATCTTTGTGTGCTGATTGATGGGACAATGGAAAAGTTCCCAGAGCAAAAATAAAGGTGGACACTCCATACTACATGGGAGACATTGACACTAAGGGTATGAAGGCACCCATCTATGAATTGGTGATTGGAACTATACCAGACAGTAGAAGTTTGAAGGAACAAGACAAAAGGAAGACTCATTAAGCATCTGCCGTTACCACAAGCCCTCAAGAGAAGATGAGCGAGCAAAATATTAAGCTTCTTGAAGTCTGAAAAAGTGACATCCCAAATTTAGATTTACGGGAACTGAAGGTTACACATAATAAAGACCTTCACTGCAAAAACCTTGGGACAGTGCCAGGGAGAAATTGGAGCAGAAGACCAAAGATGAGAGGTTTTACAGAACAGAGATCAAAAGAGAGTGCTGTAGATATACTGTGGAAATTAAAGAGATCACAGTTGCAACAGAATAGCAGATTCAAGTGATGTAATTGGCTCACAAGTCAATTGTGTGAGGACACCTAGGAGCAAAGAAGATGGTAGACAGATTTACCAGCAACTTCTGTTGGTTAGGGGCCATTAAAGATGTGAAAATATTCTGCAGATCATGTGACATCTGTCAAAGGACAATACCTAGAGTTAAAGTAGCCAAGGTGTCACTGGATGAGATGCCTCTCATAGAAGAGCCATTTGGCAGAGAAGCTGTGGACTTGATCAGAACACTAACATATGTATCTGACAAGGGCAACTGATACATGCTGATGGTAATCAACTGAGCAACATGTTATCCAGAAGATATAGCACTGCCACAAATAGAAATGGAGAGAGTAGCAGAAGCCCTTCTGAAAGTGTTCTGCAGAGTAGACTTTCCAAAAGAGTGACCCAGTTTACTTCGGAACTAATGCAAGAGGTATGAAGACCTATCAGCTCTAGGCAGTTCTTTACTACCTCATACAACCCCAGATGTAATGGAGTCTTAAAGAATATGCTGAATAAGACATCCCAAGAGAGACCACGTAACTGGGACAGGTACCTGAGGGCAGTATTATTTGTTTACCTAAAAGTCCTATGAGCAAGTACATGATTTTCACCCTTCTAGTTACTGTATAAAAGAACAGTATGAGGTCTGATGCAGATATTGAGAGAGTTGTAGACAGGAGAAGAAAAGCAAGAAATGGGGAACACATACAAGTATGTGCTAGACTTCAGAAACCAACTGAAGAAAAACCTATAAATTTGCTTGAGATAGAGATTGTATGCAGCTCAAGACAATGAGAAGCACTTCTATGACAACAAGGCCAAGGATTGGCATTTGAATATCAAACAGAAAGTTTTTGTTCTGGTACCTACAGCCAATAACAAACTCATCTTACAGTGTAAATAACTTTTTGACATGCAGGAAGTATTCAACAGAATGGACTATAAGGTGAAAGTTGATGGGAAGACCAAGATCTACAAGGCTAATCTGTTGAATAGCTACTTCAAGAGGAAAGAGGACCTAACAGGTGCAGCTTTTGAGACACAGATGTATGTTGCTGGAGTGGTTGTCATAAGTGCTGAACCAAGAAACAGTGGATTTTTAATGGAAGATGAAGACCTGTTAGACCTAAGACAGCAGCTGGGTGAAGATGAGACATACAAGGATGTTAACATAAGTGAAAAACGGACAAGCAAGTAGAAAAAAGACCTCCAAGAATATAACGTGCCAGCATGCAGATGTCTTCACAGATAGCCCAAGCAATACAAACCTTGTGCAACATAAGATCAACTACAACCAGGGATCTAGTCAAGGTGAAGCCCTACCAGACGTCCTATGTGATGAGAAACCTGATCAAGCAAGAAGTCAAAGTAGTGTCAGAAGCCAAAATCATTGAGCCTTCAAATTCAGCCTACTGTTCATTGGTGGTAATCTTGAAGAAGAGGGCCAATTCAAACCACATCTCCATAGATTTCCAGAAGCTGAACCTCATGACGGGTTCAACTCTGAACCTACAGGCAACCCAGAGGCTATCATAGTGAAACTAGACTTGACCAAGTCCTTTACTACGATCCTCTTCAGTTAAGGTTATTGGCAGATCCTAATGGAGAGATATTCTAAAAAGAAGACAGCTTTTCTGACACAAAATTGATACTATCAGTTCAAGAGGATGCCATTTGGGTTAGTCAACTCAGCAGCAACATTCAACCACATGATGATGAAAATGTTGCACAAAACCACCAACAATGAGCATTACATAGATGACATTCTAACCCACACAGTCAGATGGAAAGAAACCCAGAGAGCTATTCAGGTGAGTTAAGACAGCAGGTTTGACCACCAGACTATATAAGTGCTGTATGAGTTATTCTGTATTGGATTTTGTTGGACACAAGGTGAGCAACCAACAGATTACCATGGAAAATGAGAAGATAACCCACAAACAAGATCCATCAGTTATGACAACCAAACAGCAAGTTAGATCCTTCCTAGGGTTAGTGGGATACTACAGGAAGTTCATGCCAAACTATGCTGAAGTTGCTGCACTACTGACTGACCTAATCAAGAAAAGCCTGCCCAACATGGTGAAGTGGAAACAGCCACATCAGATGGCATCTTAGAAGAACTAAATAACATGTTAGAAAGTTTCTGAATACTTAGAATACCAGACTTCAACAAACCATTCATTATTCAAGCCAATGCTTCAGCAACAGTTATGGCAAGTCTGCTTATGTAACTGTTTATGAATCATTGATTGCATTGTTCAGTTGTGAATTCATATCATGTTACTAGAACATTCCGAATTTTTCTCGTTGCTCTAAGTGAGTATTGTTACATCATAACAATTTTAGAAAGCTTTAGGTCTCAGTCGGCAATATATATATATATATATATGGGCAACCAAGTTAGTGCAAGTAAGTAATTAGGTGAGAGTAAGTCTAAGTTATTGAGAGCTATAGTGAAATAGATCTAAACTGTGTTTGTAAAGTTAGCCATAAAGAGTGTATATTGGCGACCTTTAAGGTGTAATAAGGTGGAAAGAGGTGATGCAGACATGGGTGGAAAAGGGAGAAAACAATGCAATATGTTAATTTCAATCTCATAGATGACAGTAATGTGGGTGAGAGTAAAAAGGATGTGCCCAAAGGTGGAGAATGGCTAGGGTGCGACACCATACACAGTAAGTCAACTGCATCCAAAACCTAGTCACTTTGAACTGAAATCCATGTGAGCATAGGATGAGGATCATACCATTGGTAAGTCAACTACAATCTAAAACCCAGCCATCAGGAACTGACATCCATGTGGGGTATGAAAGAGGTTCATATTGCCAGCAAGTCAACTAAAATCAAAACCCAGCCACTGGGAAGTGACATCCATGTGAGGGTAGGAAGAAAGATCATACTGTCTTCACCTCAAGTTCAGCAAAATAGAGGGAAATGTCACACCCATTTATCTGTTAACCCTTTCCAGATGGGTCACGGGTGAAAGGTCATGTCATTGTGTTTGTTGACTCACATTCAAAATGATATTGAACTAATATTTAACGAATTTATGTCAATAAGTTTAAAATCAAACTGTAGATTATAATTCAAATTTAATATTATATTTTACTAAATTTCTTAATTCAAAAGTAAATATTAAAAAAACATAGTTAAAAATCGATTTTTGTGTGTCACATGGTATGTTAAATGCAGCACTGGTTCAAATTTGATGTTTGTGATGTCAAAATACTAAGTCTGTGGTTTCGTACGAATTGGGAACTCAAATTACCGATATTGACAAGCTAGAATATAGAATATGAGCCTCTTTTCTATTCAACTTGCCAAAATATTGCTCTTGTAATAAATCAAACACAGTGGCACCCCACCCACCTCTTTCCATTTTTGGAAACGCTCCCTTATATACACTTACTTCTATGACATGAACAACCAATGGAAAGCTTGAAATGTCCCCTAGTGGCTTTCTCGGCTATTCTAACGTGTTTGGATGACATCTCTTTCTTGTTAACCAAGATTTCAAGGAGGTAGGATGTGTCTTTAGTCTACTCAAAGTTTCATATTTTTTTAGACTGAAATACAGTTTAGTTACTAAGCTTGATAAATTACAGTGGGATTCTATGGTATTGATACAGTAACTTATGATTTTTTTGGTTATTCAACTGTATACATAAAACCTAAAAGAAAATTATTTTATTTCATATCCTCCAGGTGCAAAATTTTACAAGGCTTAGCAACATAGGTCAAGCAGCAACTGAGTACAAAGGTCGTAACAACAAGAGATAATTGTTTGCTTCTTTATTTACCGTTTTATGTTTTAAGTAAAATAAGTTTAATAATTTATTTCTAAATGGAAATAATCTATATACATATATAATGTATAATAATTGAAATGTGACTGTACATTACAAAATACCAGTTGAACCAAAAACTGAATTGAAAGGGTAAGTGAGGAAGGAAAAAGTCAGAAATATAGAATTGGTACCAGGGAATGAAAAAGCAGGAATGGGAACCAATGGAAAGAAGCATTGACGGCAATGAAATAACCTAGAGTATGTACAGGCCATTTGGATCTGGCTGGTAATATAGGTGGGAGATGGAAAGAAATGCAAGTTCAAATGAAAAACTAAAGAACATGCCACACGAGCCACCAAAGTAAATGATAAGAAAAAATCGATCCAGAACAATAAGAATAGACCGAGTTCAAGCAGCCGAGAAAACCAGAGCTGTGTTTGTCAGTAAGGAGAACCCAGAAAGACCTAACACTAAGTGGCAAAGATGAAAGAAATCATGCAGGGAAGATTACAAATGGGATGAGAAAATAAATGTACAAATGGTCCCAATTCTGTCTGAATGCATCAACAGCCAAGGCAAGTGGAGGAGGAACCACAGAAAAAGACATACATATCTGAAACAAGCTCAAAGGGCAAGGCACAAAACTGGTACCCAACCCCACATTGAGCAAACCTAAAATAGCACCACGAGAGGTGAAAAATAGGAATGTGAGCATAAGAATACAAAATGTCAACCTTGGGCATCCTCAGTCATGGAGAAATGGCCCACCAGAATATGATGAAAGACAACATAGTAAAACATGGAAAGAACCAAGACGTGATTGAGGTGTGATAGATCAATCACAGAACTTCAATTTCCATCGAGAATACACGACTAATGGAGGAACTCTTAGATGTAGGGCATGTAAATGACAGGAAGGTGCTCGACATGGAGCATGAATAAAGAAGCAATGGCTAAAGAGACAAACAAGCAAACAAAAAAGTAGCTGATGATGACAAAACCTTGTCGAAACGTTGTACATTTGCTGTTATGTTAAACTTGTATTAAAGTTTTTCTTCATTACCCATTCAAGCCGTCTCCAGCCATTATTAACCAAAAAGTAAAAATCGAATGTACAAACACAGATGCCTCACATGATGCTAAAGTCATAGGAGTAACATCCTCCCAAAAAACGGACTTGGGGAGGACAAGTGAAATCCAATAATTTTATGATCAGACCATAAGGCTGATTGGATATACTCAGTGGCATCATTTTTAAATTGAAAACCAGCCAGGTTGTCAGTAAAGATAAAAATAAAACATGCAATTTGCAGTTCTCAGAATGGGATAGCACCAAAATCAATAAATAACTTCTCTCTTACAGATTTTCTTTTTTCCCTTATATGAATTTCACTGTGTCTAATTAATTATAAACACAAACTATAGATAATGACATGCTGATGTTGGTAAAAAAGTAGCCCAATAGTTGGTGATGGGTGGTGATGACTAGCTGCCTTTATATTTTGAGCTAATTGGGGATGAAGTTATTACAACTTCCCTTTTTTTGTCAGCTTTCCTAAAATTATGATGTTCTGTGATTTTGCTTAGTTCAGTGGTAAACTGTATTACATTAATAAAAATTATGTTTTACCTAGGTACTAATGAGTTTCAAATTAACTATTCATGTGAATAGTTTTGTTCCAGTAAAAACCTATTTTGGTAATATAATCAGACGAGGGTAATCATCAGGTCAACCAGAGTCATAATTGATTGTTTTTGCTCCAATTGCATCTGTTTCCACTCAACACTTAGCATAAACATCTTTAAGTTTTAGTGGATGTGGTTTTGTTGGAGATGGACCAAGATTTCATTCTGTGTTTGTGGCATTACTGGCACCTCTCTAAGGATCAGGTTGAATACTGACAGCTTTTATATGGGCCATTCTATGTTCTGCCTTTATTTCTGGGGTGCCGCCTGGACAATGTTCCCTCTAATTTTACATTATACGAGCAGACTACAAACTCCTCTGAACACTACTTTTCTGTTCAGCACTTTTAATGAGCAGCTGTCAGTGCTTCTACCCCTGTCTTACAAATAGACATGGTATTGTACCAATTGTAGACCTATGTCTTCTACATGAAACTATTACCAATTGACTAATTTGTGAACAGCCTATTGTTTTTCCATGCATTCTATCTGCCAGAATGCTGTGTGGCCATGCATGCCTGCAGCTTAAAGGGAACACTGTTGCTTGGTAGTGCACTAACTCTGACCAGAAAGAGGAGGCACTTGGACCTTGAAAAACAAATTGGGCAGTATGCCTATGATCTGTGCAGCTCTGGGAGAACCAGGAAAAGTGTTAGAAGCAGAACTGCTGCACAACTCTTCCAGCAACTCCTCTTAAGCTTTTTCAGTCAACTGAAATGGTTATTAGGCAAGATATAGGAACCAGGAAGGGTTTGTCCACCTCCATGTAGAATGGATTTGGAAGATCCCCAAACTTTACATATCTGAATGTTAAAGGCATGCAAGTGAAGTCTTTTAACTTGTCTGTAAGTTGCACATTTTAAAATAACATAAAACAAGCTGCTATTTTGCTCAAGTAGCACTTTCTGTTTTCATTTCACACTGTTATTCCCTCAACTATGTGTGTATGAAGTATGTTCATTAAAGCTTCAGAAAAGTTTTATTTATAAATATTTCTAACAGCATCAATGTTGTTCTTGGCATTCCAGCTATTATCAACAGCTTAACAGCCATTTCTTCTCCCTTTTATCCTTTGAGTTCTTGTCACCTTTGGTGGTATCCTGTTTCTGGTCAGCCACCACTGGGTTTGACTTCAACTGGTTATTCTTGGACTTGCCAGTTATATTCTCTCCATGGGCTTACATATACATGCTAATGGTTTTTGTATTAACTGTGAAGCACAGAAAAGTAATAACTGAATGAATTTCTATCCATGTTTATTTATCCTATAAAAGCAATTTCTTGGAAGTATTCTGTTCACTAGAATTTACAGGTTTTGTAATTTGAGGTCATCATCAAGTTGACTAATATTACATTGAGTAGTAACAGAATATTAAACATTATTAAAGGTTAAAAGATATATCAAAAACTAAAATTGATAGAATGAATTATAAAGATCATTAAATTTTTTTGAGATATACAATTTTAACATTTATGTTGTGGTGCATGTTTTTTATATCAATAATTGCAAAAAACATTAAAAAGGCTCTTATTAGGGCTGCACAAAATAAATCAAAAGTAAAAAAGTGGCCCCTTTCAGATTTCTGCATGTCTAAATCTGTGAGGATAGCTATTCAACATTTTCAGAGCACTGAGTTGAGATGCTATACCATTTTCTCTCTCATAAGTTATGAATATGTAAGTGTTGTTTTTCTAGCTATGAGAGTATTGTTACATCATAGTGTCTATTAGTTTGTAGAAAGTTCTAAGCCTCGGTTGGAAAATATATAAATATAGGCAACCAAGTGAGTGCAAGTCAAGTGAAGTTCAGTCAAAAAATAGTTAGTTAGTGGAACAAACTGTGAATTTAGCCAGCATGCGAGTGATTAGCCTTAATGGGTGATTTCTATAGTATGTTTCACAGCTGTATTGTGACAACAGAGATCAGAAAATAATTTGTCTTGTCATTTGGGTTCTAAAGTAACTGAACCTGCCTGTGTGGACTTTTCATCAGAAAAGACAATTATTTAGAGTTTTAGATACAACTGTAGTATCCTATAGTGTAAAGAACTTTTTTGTACACACGTTTGACTTGTTTTTAATACATTATTTTAAAACAAGTGCATTGTGTGCTGTCTGTTTATTGTTTGAATTTATTGGCAACAAATCACAGACATGTACCAACTATACAGAATCCAAGCCCGTATACTTAAAATCCTGACAGTAAGTTAAATCTAACAAATTGTCAGTGAGTAATTGTGCAACATGCATAACTGGGATTTAAGATGAAAAACTACTTCTGAAAAGTTTTTCATTGCCTAAAAGTTTGGAAGGGAGAGGAAATGGTTATTTATTTTTAGCTTTAATACCAGACTCAGTGTTGCCAATCTATCTATTTTGGCTTCTTGGCACAGTTTGGAGTTGTGTGTTGCACTTTTTATGGTTTCTTTTAATAGAAATGCACTTAATGGGGCACACATTGGAAGTTGTGATGAAAAGAACTGTATAATAATTATCTTTCAAGATGTTTTGTCACCCTGAATCATCTCATTGATCATGCTGTGATAAGTGAATTTGGTCCAGTTTATGAGATATAATAGTACTATTCTGTTGAAAAACTGTTACAAATATTGTTGATTTCCTCAAATGAATAATGTCCTGTTCAGAAAGCAATCCATGAATTATTCATTTGTGTACCTGAAATTTTATTAGAAACTACACTCTACAAAATGCTAGAGAGAAGAGAATAGATTGATTGCAAGAGCCAACATTTTTGTTGTTTTATATAGCCCTTGTCAGAACTAATGATA
>NW_013742420.1:0-331 GCF_000517525.1 Limulus polyphemus | reverse complement strand
TTATAGTTACCTGTTCTCCTATTAAGTGAACCATTTCATAGATACCTGTCTGTTGTTCTACCTTCTCATTTAATTCTTGTCAATCACAAGAATTCCAAACACTTCCACCTACATTTGTTAATCCTCGTCTCTGTTGAGTACTGTCTGATATGGATACACTATCTTTTAATTATAATAACAGTTCACCTACATCGTCAGGATATTGTGTAATTAAAGTCTTATAATTTTTGATTAGTCCTTCTTGTAAAATCCTAGCTTACTGTAAGATAGCTCCCTGATGTCTCATGACATATAATGTCACATCTTCTAAGCCTTTCATATCAAACCTGAC
>NW_013742419.1:0-10513 GCF_000517525.1 Limulus polyphemus | reverse complement strand
GTATCGGTTAAGTTATATCCGGAAAGAATAAACCAGTTTTATTAAGTAAAGACTTGTGTCGCTTACGTTTCGTGGGTACGAAGTTACGGAAAAATCAATTAACAAACGGAGACGTAACAATATCATATATGGGGTGGGGGACCCATTGTCCTTATTCTACACAGGGCCTGCACAGCCCTTAAACCACCACTGCCTTCAGGCTTATGTGCAACAGTTGAGACAAATGATACCTTTCCATTGACTAAAGCTAATAGTCAGATGCCTAACACTAGTATCAGCAAAACTAAGGATCAACCATCAAAATACGAAAGCACTATCTTCTTAAGCATAGCGATACACAACAAAGTCAGTATGGTAAGAATGTCAAGTGTTCAAATAGAAATCCAGCGAGCAAGGATAAACAGAACAGCTCTAAGCCTAGCAGAAATGTTAGTTGTAGTAGCAGTAATGGGAAAACAAAGAATAAAGTAAGTAGTAGTAGTGAAGCAATTGAATATTTTTGAGGGAATTTTTCAAATGATTCGGTATGTTTAATAGTTGAAAAGAATTTAAGAACAAAGTTATAACAACTTTCTAAGTTCTGAGTGAACCTATAAATGGAGAAATGGCGTAAGACACCTGTATTACGAAATAAAGCCGAGAGCTAGATAGTACAGTTAGCTGGGTCAGTGGCATTGAGAGTTACATAGAGATATCGCCTAGCAATGAAGTAAGTGCACAAGCACCCGTGACAAGTGATGCATTACTGATGTTAACTCATAAGCATTGTGGAAGCTATGAAAAAGTCGATGTTAACAAGCAAAAGCGGTACTTTGGTGCCATATTCCTTACAAAACACTAGTATATTAGTACAAGTGGAAAGGAAACTGGCTAAACCATAACAGTAACCAATCACTTGAAAGTTTTGATTATGGTTTTGGACTAGCCCAAGAAGTTGCACAGATCGACCAATAAGGTGGTGGAACTACTTGCGGGTAGTTCTGGATGCTATTTGGAAGTTCAAGAGAATACCAAGAAATTATGGGTTAAAAACTCCTGTCTGAAGCCGAAAAATCAGTTCTCCGAGTTCTTGAATTGTTCTCAAGCTCTTCAGTTCATGAATATGACTATGGAAGTCTCGAACCTCCGAAAATTTACCAGCCCTGCTATGTTGTAAGTATAGATTCATGGTTTCTCTTGATCAATTAATGTAAGTAATGATAAAAGGATATTCATGTTGTACTACAGAAGTTTACGTTATATGTATTAGTGGATAGTACTGATTAACGGTAATTGACAAGGTTATAAAATTAACGATTAACGAACTTTTGATTTATATTGAATGTTATATGGAAAGGCTTAATAAATGTTATTATAATCTGTTCAGTGTTGGTCTGGGACTCTGATTTATTATTCTGACTAAATTACCTCATGTTAGTGACTTGTGAGCTCCACTCGCCACTGCAAATCCTCCACTAAATAAATTCGGTGTGACTGGCAGTATAATTGAAACTCCAACAATTAGCCCACCAGGGCAATGCCTGTTACAGTGGGGTAAGGCTGAATAAGATAGAAAATAGAACTGTAAGACAGGGAAATAGTAATCCAAACCCCTCAGATGACTCTACACTTATGCCTAACATATGCAACAGAGCATCCCAACAGGAGTGTTTGCAAGAAAGATTATCTGTAAGGTTAGTTAACGAAATAGAAGTGCCTGCAAGAAGTCAATTCATTGTTGAAGCTAACGTAGATGACTTTAATTGTATGAAGAAATGTTTTGAGACAGAAGAAGAAGCAGGAGTTTAGATAGCTGCTTGTATAAGTAAATTGTCCGTGAGAAAGAAAACACCTATAAAAGTGAATATATATGAAGAAAAAGTAATACTACCAAGCATATAGTGGTAGGTAGGGCTAGTAGCAGAGATCAATTCGCTGCATAATGTAGGAAATACTAAGATACAGGCATAACAAAGTAAGACAGATTGAGTTTCTATCTTAGGAAATATAGAAAAGAAACAAATATAAGATCTGATAACGTTACTAGAAGAGTATAGATATATATTTGTAGGAAAAAATATCCTAATGGCTGTACATATAAGGTTAAACACAAAATAGTGTTGAATAACAGTAAGCCTACAGCACAGAGACCCTATAGAGTGCCAGAGGAGCACAGAGTAGAATAGAATGTCTAAGAGAGATTTTTGAACAAAGAGAAAAAAAGGACAGTAGTAGTATGTACACATCCCCAGTTGTACCAGTTCCTAATTTATGTTTTGTGTGGATTTTTGGAAGGTGAATGGTGTAACAGTCAAAGATATTTACCCATTACATAATATCCAAGAGATGTTAGAGATAGGTTAGGTCAAAGTAAGTACTTTTTATCTATGGATTTACAAAATGGGTAATGGCAGGTAGAAATAGAATGAGAGAACAAAGCTAAAACTGCTTTTGTGTTACCTTCTGGCAAATACCAATTTAATAGAATGCCATTTGGCTTATGCAAAGCTCCTTTGACAGTTCAGAGATTAATGGATGTTGTATTATCAGGATCACAATAGATGATATCATAGTGTTCACTGCAAGTTTTGAAGAACATTTAGAAAGATTAAGACATGTATTTGATAGGTTGCGGAAAACAAACTTAAAGCTTAAGCCAAGTAAATGTCAATTTTTGAAAACAGAAGTAGAATACTTAGGTCATTTGGTAATTGGAGATGGTGTAAAACCTGACCTGAAAAAGTTAGAGGTTTGCAAAAACTATCCAGTGCCTAAAACAGTGAAAGACATTCATGCATTTTTAGGATTTGTAGAATTTTATAGAAGGTTTATACCACATTTTGCATTGCTGGCAAAACCATTAACTGAGCTGACTAAGAAAGAAATAAAATTTTATTGGACAGACAAAAGACAGGAGGCATTAGAGAAATTAAGAGATGCTCTATTAAAGGCATCCATTCTGAACTATTGAGATTTTAGTAAGGACTTTATCCTAAGCATAGATGCTTCAGATTTTGCTATAGGTGTGGTGTTATCACAGTTGAATGAAAATGGAATGGAACACTCTATGGCCTATCAGAGTGGACAGATAGGAAAAGCTGAAATAGATTATTCAGTTACAGAGCAGGAATGCTTAGCTGTAGTGCATGGAATTAAAACTTTCTGTTATTATCTGTATGGTAGGAAGTCCACTATTATTACAGATCATGCACTGTTGAGATGGTTAATGACATTAAATGATCCATCCTCTACATTACAGAAATGGTTATTATTGTCACAGGCTTATGATTTTGAAGTAGTACAGAGACCAGGCAGAAAGCATTCTAATGTTGGTACGCTAAGCAGGATTAGAGTAGGAAATACAGAAACAACAGACGATTAACAAAACAAAGGAAAATGAGGTGGAGTTAGAAATAATTTGGGATTTTGATCATGTGATTGATGAAGAAACGAAAGATGAGCTGGTAAATACCTTACGAAACAGAGTATTCCAGAGAAAAGAGATATTTTGTGTAAAACAAATGGATAATGACAGAATGCTGCAGATAGTTACACCATAGTTTAGAAACTAAAGTTATGAAACTTATCATGACACCCCATTCACAGCACATTTACCTTTTGCAAAAACATAATGTAGAATGAGTAAAAGGTTTTGGCTAAATATGAGAAAAGATATTAATGATTATTGTGATTCATGCATAGAGTGTCAGAAACGGAAAACAAGCCCACACTTTAGGAATGCTCCCTTGCAGAGAATGCCGAGTTTAACTATGCCTTTTCAGTTAATAGGTATGAGAAAGTTTATATTAACTTCATTAAAGACTGGACACGAATTCCATAAAAAGAATTAGCAAGGAAATCAGAGACTCTTGGTGGAATTTTGATCTGAAGAGGACGAGGAGAAATACATCTTCGACCATAACCAATTGCTGAAGTATCTTTGTTTTTAGTTCCCAGAATTATAGTGGGCCTGCTGCCCGTTTTCCCACTGAAATCTTTAAAGTATCCTGCCTCTTCAGAAAAGGCCAAACGACCTGCTCCTGATTTTTCCACAACCGACTATGCTAAAGACAGGAATTTTGATGCTAATGTGTCCTCTACAAGGTCTGAATAATATTTCTCGCTCAAGCTCCATGAAAGTTACTACTGCTACTCTCTTAAGTCAAATAACATAGTTAGGAATTTGATGTAAAATGTATAATGTTAAGTAGAATTCATTAAATAATCTATAAGCATATTTCAAATAATGTTCTAATTGATAAATTGTTGGTTATAGTGAGTAACTTGATGTAAATTTTAGAAGGTTTAATTAAAGAAAGTTTGATTGCTCAGAACAAAATATTTGATTATTTTGATAGAAAAGCTTCCCGAGATGCACTTGATAATGTTAATGTTAACAAATATTTGAGTATATTGTATTAAAGATTCAAGGTGATTTCTAAATCTCAGTCTCTGGGTCAGTTCTTTAGTCTAATTGTAAATTCCTTGAGCTAGTGACTGTAAACCTGGATTTAAATAAATCTATTGTGAACTGGAATAAGTCAAACACCAAATGAGTAGCCTACATGGCATACAACTTTCCCACTCCACGGAAACCATCTTAATATATTGTTTCCAACACACCCACTGCCTTGCAGCAACATGTTTATCCTATGCAAAATGCATCTATCCAATAACCGTATAATCACTATATTAACTCTATATTTCACCAGTTACCAAACCCGACATCACATAGACGCAAAATGTAATAAACACATCCAAATATAACAATTATTGGTGATCGAAACTCCAAACACACGGACTTCCACTGTAAAACTACAAATACCAATGGTAGAATTGTATAAAAATTAGCCAAAGATACTAAGTGACGGGTCAGCACTACGAGCTGAACCCCCCCCATATCTAAATAGTGTAACAGTAACTTCAAGAAAGCTAAAAACTGAAAACACACAAACAAATTTGCATAAAATGTCAACAGAGAAAATTTATGAAGCCTTAACCCCAAAGGTCCAGCTGAAAATAGTATCACTATACCCAACTATTAATTGGAAAATAGCTGGATAACAACAACTGGTAAAATAGAATCAAAATGATGAGACCTAAACTATAAAATATCTCACAACATAATCAGTACAAGAGAAAGGTTGCATAGATGAAAGATAGTTAAAACAAACAAATGCCTGTACTGCCAGCTTATAGAAACAACTAAACATGCCTATGTAAAAGTATACTGGAAAAAGTTGTCAGATATTTTCAGAGTCAGTATGGTAGATTACACTACTGTTCTGTTTAACACTCCTATACCACTTAAACTCTCACATAAATTTTCTTTTCTATTTCTTGTGAGTGAATTTAAATATCAGATCTGTTCCTCGATATGTAAAGCTGTATATGAAGATGTAAGAGAAAGTGTTTCGGAGGTGATAAAAAGAATGAAAACAAACGCCAGGCTAAAGATAAAGTTAGACTATTAAAATCTAACAGAAAAAGACTTCAAGTAGATATGCACCCCGGAAGGATCAAGACTTTTCCAGCAGAAAGGCAGATTCATAGATCTTAAATTTTAACATCAAAAAAGTTCACCATTTCGGGTCAAATAACTGTTGCTGGCTTCAAGTGTTAAACGGAAGAGATGACTGCGGTAGACAGGCCAATGTTGGTGATGAAAGTCTGGTCAGTGATAGTGTTTGTATATTTGGTCTGCATAGGTGCTGGGACAAATGGCTCATGAACCGTAAAGTCAGTGACTTTGACTATGCAGGCCAAGTTGTGTTTTGTTTTATTTGCATATTGAACTAAGCACTTATGAACAAACCTTAACGACCATATGATGAATTGTTTTAAATTTTTGGAGAATAAATATTTGTTCAGTTACATGTTTAAATCACCTTAAAACATTTATGAAAAACATTATGGACAAATAAACAATAACTGGCGACTTAGATTAAAGAAAGTTTGTAGTCTGCCACTAATGAACAGTCCAAAGATAACCGAGGTAAGAGCAAGTTATCTTATATAAAGCTTCTTAAGACTTTTCACTTACCCCCAAAATCTAGCATTCACAACTTATGAATAAATTACCTTATGGGTTTTACAATTGTATTGTGACTATCTTGTAAGTTGTACTATTTCACATTCTGTAGCTCAGTTTTAATGATTCATATAGAGAGGTATCAGCTATATTTTGGGTGATAAGAGCAAAGCAGTATTTTAATAATGGAAATGTCTATGCAAGATTGCAGTATATCGAGCCATTCTCTTCACTCACTAGAAAAATACAGTTTAATTCACCCATGTTAAATATTTTCCTTGTAGAGCACAATTCACATTAAGCAGCTTATATGGGTGGTTTAACATGACTTTTTATTGTTTTCCTTATTGAAGCCCCCCAGTGTCTGCGGACTTACAATGCTAGAATCCGGGTTTCGATACTCGTGGTGGGTAGAGCACAGATAGCCCATTGTGTAGCTTTGTGCTTAACTACAAACAAACAATCCTTATTGAAAATTGCAAGTTTTTTCTGTAAGGTATATGGATGTACCTACCTTGAATTGTGCAAAGTTTGTATGCGAAAGGTTTGAATTTAAGCCTATTAAGCCAAGTTAAGCATTTTCTACATTAAGCGTCGGAATGTTAAATGAGTGACTTAATGTAATTTTCTTTACTGAAAATGCCCAGTTTTTTCCAACTGTTAAGCTTTCTCCTCAAAAGGTTATATGGGAAGCTTTACATGACTTTTTAATGTTTTCTTTACTGAAAATGTCCAGTTTTTCTGTGAAAGGTTTGAATACAAGCATATTAAGCAAAATTAAGCATTTTAAATTGTCCACAGTTGAGGAATATGCACCCTCCACATTTGTTATTGCTGGCACACAGAAATCATAATCATTAGCTGCAATTCCCTATTATGTTTGCTTGGTTGTCAAGAAAACACACTGATGCAACATCACTGAATTTTGTCCAGTCAGAACCCTCAGCTACAACTCTATAATATAATAACCCATGTTTTGTCCGCAGCTTATTTCAATTTTGAAAATGCAAATATTAAAGTTTGCTTCTTCAGCTAAGCAGGCTAACAAAGCCAAAACCAGGAAGACAGTCCAAAGAGAAGACCCCAAAATTCATAATAAAATTCACTGCCTTTACCATTATAATCTATGATTTGCAGGGTCATATAGTTTATCAAGTAGTAACATGTCTCCGAGAATCAGTTTTTGCATGTTTCAATCTATAAGAACATTTGAACATAATTTGAAAATATACAGAAGTCAAAATGCTAATCAAGCAATAAATTAAAGGAGATGATCAAATATACAGTAAAAATGTTATCACGAAATTTTGCCAGTCATTCTTTCACATCTCTAAAGATAATTAAAATGATAGTTATGTTTACAATGGGCTACTGTATATAATACGTAAATTAAATGTTTGCACATTATCAGTTGATCGTGTATAATTAAAAATTTAATAATATTTAGTTCTTCAAAATAATTTAACATTGCTAATAAAAAATGGAGATGTTCATAACAGACTGCAAGTTTACGAGTACTTTTACTCCCACCTATCTAAATCTTTTAATACTCAGTCTGCAAGTTGATGAGACTAAATTCAAGAGATTTAATTGGTTACAGAGTGATGTCACAGTCTGCAATATGTAACTTAGAACGAAAGAAAAATGTACTCTGATAGAAGGCCAATCTGTTAACCTCAAAAACCTATACTTTACTGACAAAAAAGCTCACCTCTCAATAACATTTGGCAACAAAGACACAGAGTTTAGGGTGTTGCCCAGGCTACATTGCTCTTACACACAAAATAGAAGTGTTTATGGTCAGGCAGGTATTGCACTTAGCCACCTCACCATAAGCTTTGTTGATTCTTCCTCAAACATTTCAACAAAAAAGTGAAAATGGCTTTATAGAGCTGAGGAACTAGAATTTATATTGCACAATATGTGCAACCACTACTGTGTTTTGTGTGAACTTCTACATGAGAGGTACGGGTTTTACTCCTCCACAGCCTGAAAAAACTAATGTAAATTTGGTCCTGCTAGATTACTCATACACTGGGTGTTAACCACTCAGGCAAGCTAATTAATATTTCATTGTAATAGTTTTTTTTACCAAAAACAAGGCTAGAAACAATATTAAAACATATGTAAACATACATGTAACATAATACAACTTGTGCATTCTTTTACTTTCTACTGTTAAAAATACAGGAGTAGACATGTGTATAAATGAGAATAAGAAAGTACAACATACAGTAGACAGAAAGAACTTAAAGTGACCTATGATTTTTCCTAAATAAAACATGACTCGTACATTTATTTTGTACACAATTTCTTCCCAAATAAAAGTAGCTTAGTCTCTTTTAATCACATGATTTTCTTTATATTACTGAACATATAGAAAACTTTAGCTAGTATCTGGTTTTAATTTGGTTTACCTGCATGTATAGAGTACTTCTTATGTTTCATCAACTGTTTCAAAGACTGCACAGATTTTTCTACATCAGATGTCCATCAAACTGCAAGTTGAATATTCATAACCCTATCTTTACTTTCAGTTTCAAACCAAAATACTATTTACATGAGTACCTATTTCTTTTATACCAACCATAGAACAGAAACTAGATAAAAAAAGCAATACCTGTACAAGTATTACTTTAAGGAATTCAATAGTACAAACCTCCAACACAACCCTGATTAGCTGCAGTTACATATTCTTTCTTGTTTATTCACTCTTCTGTCGACTTCCAGCACTGCAGGTCAGCGGCTAGACAGCAACATCAAATAGAAAGAGAGTGGCTTGTTACTCAAGACCCAATAATTCCACATCAAAAATCAGAGTTACATTATGTGGGATAGTGTAAACAGTTAAGAAAATTTAATTCTTTGAAACATGTAATTATTAGCTCACAAGATATATTTCTACAATTCTGAAAAAAAACAAACTTAAAATCAAAGAAATGGGTTTTCTCAATTCTCAGAAACTCCTAAAGAGCTATTTTTTTTCACATTTTCTTTTTATATGCTTGCTGATATTACTTGTTATGCAAAAGTTTTGTTAATCCATAATATTTTGTAACTAAACAATCAATATAACTTGTGGGTGTATTAAAAGGATATGTTCCTGGATGACCAATATCTCCATAAGCAAAATCAGGAGAACACTAATTTTGTATGCTGGCCAACACTCATCTATATTATAAAGTGAATAAAACATTTAAGAAAAAAATGCTGATATTCAGTTTCCCCTAAAAGATTTTTTTAATACTTTCTTTACTTATCTTAAAGTGATTCTATGTTATCTTTAATTATCTTCTATGATAATGCCAGTACACTTTTTTTTGCCATTAATTATACCATAATGTGCATTTAAAATTTATGAAAAAACAGAATATCAGAAATTAATGATGAAAATACTTGTATTACTTATAATTAATTTCCATCATTTGAAGCTCTTCAAATGCCTTTTAGTTAAATATAATTTCACTATATTTTATTCTGTCTTAGAATTTTTTTAAACAATCTTTAGTACCATTCAACATATAAACAGATACAGAAAAAACTGCAATATTGTTTGTAATCTAAGGAACCGCTGTTTTGACATTTAAAGCTTTAGTATCAAATTATAAACTAAGAATTTGTATCATTATAATGTAAAAGTATCTGGCTCACAAAACAAAAAATAATATTGTAACAGAGATAAATAAACTTCAGGTTAAATTTCACCAGTTCAAAATAGTAAACACTTACCTGAGCCACTCCATGATCCCAGTCTTTGATAACTTCACCCTTGCCTATTTTAAACTAAAATTGTTTACCCCTGTCACAGGATGAATCAAACTTCTCACCCTTAGAAAGAGAACCTAGAAAACACAATTATTCACTAATTTCTCTCTGTATAGCACTACGAGTAAGGTTTGTAAATTCTTAATCACACATCCTTAAATATTTATAATAATCCATCTCCTAAATAAACAAATAAAAAAAGAGGTTTTAAGTTCACTAGCTACATCATAAGAAAATGAACAACTTCTAATCCAACATCATATTTCTCACACTGTAATCCAGAAAGACCCAACAGAACTTTATCTGACAATTCAAGTAAAGGAAGAAAAAAACTGTATCAGATACAAAGATGTGGTTTCCACGTTTTTATATTCTTGTTTGTAAAACACTTTTAAACACTGACACAACCAAATGTAAGTTAGGAAAAACAGGTTCTACAACAACAAAATATGACAGGTTTTCAAACAGTGAGGGTAAACCTGGAGGATTAGAAATGATTGGAATACAAATGTGTAATCACAGGTGAAAGAGAAGAAACAAAAGACATTTTTGATTTTACAAGAACAAATATTAGTTTGTCTGTAAATATTAAGCTTGAGAGAATACAGAAGAGTTATCCTCCATACAATCTTAGCTTAATAGACATGCCCTATTATTTTAAAGTAAAGCATCATACTGTTGCGTCATCAAGATCACGTGACTATTGTCACGCCCTCTAGTTTCTAGAACTATCTTGTT
>NW_013742418.1:0-8727 GCF_000517525.1 Limulus polyphemus | reverse complement strand
AATTATAGAACTTCTTAACGTTGTCTTTCATTACTTACTATGTTTTGTTTGTTTTTTTATTCTTTAGCATAAAGCTATGCAATGAGTCATCTGAGTATCGAAATCCGGTTTTTAGTGGTGTGAGCCCTTAGATGTGCCTCTTATCTACAGGGGAGTTCTTAAATAAAGTTTTTGTAATGTCCATATCAGCCGTCTCTACTATAAACATAGTTTTTAAAAGTATTAAACATGTAGAGTGATTTATTTAAAGCTTTACAAATCTAACAAAGCTCTTAATGGGTTTTATTTCGAAATACAAATCAATTAAATTTTGTAGGTTATGTGAAGTGTTAAAATAATTAAGATTTTTAGGGATGAAGCTGTTCATTTCATGAAACAACTGGTTGCCATGTATTTTAAGAAAACAAATGTTTATAAATTTGTTTTCACGATTTTAACAAAATACTCACATTTTACACCAACTTAGACAAAGGAAAAGTAATTTTTGAAAATTGTTGAAACTAAGTTTTTAAACATACACACACACACACACAAGTTATATCAAAATTTTACTATATTCAACAGATAGGCTTGGTTTTAGTAAGAATATAGTTCAGCAGATGGCAGCACATTCCACAAGTGTTGTTTTAAAGCTACAATGAAAAATGCCTTACCCTTACATTATGCTTAATATTATATCAATTTTACTTACACCGTAGGTGTTCCATAAGCCTTTAGAAATCAAGCGTTGTTGTTTGATAATTTGTAAATTGTAGTAGGCTTGACGGCTCGCGTCGTGTCATGCAGCCGACAACAAACAACAGAAAGAACCTTTCCAAACTACTCTGCATGGCATTTCCTTACTGCTTGAGGTAGCATGTTAAGTCAGAAAGAGTCATTCAGTATCAAACACCTTTAAAATACTTTCATTATCTCCAACAGTGAGCAGAAAATTAATCAATCAATCAAGTACGGGGCGAAGAGAAATCCAAATTTCTGACTACCCTTGGTTTTAAGCCAAAATACCTACCTAGATGACAACGTCTGATAATTTGTTCAGATATTATGAGAATTTAAGTATAATTCCTTACTAAAACTTTAAAAAACTTATGATTATTCCCATAAGATTTAAAATGAAATTGATTTACTTAATCCTAAATAGCGTAACAAATACATGTTAGTTTATTTTACCTTCATAGATGCCCCCAGTGGCACAGCGGCATGTCTGCAGACTAAAAACCGGGTTTCGATGCCGGTTGTGGGCAGACAAACTTCAAACAAACATACTTTACTAGATCTCTCCAAATAGTACTTAAAAATAATAATGAGTGACAAGAAAACAGTAACGAATTTATAGAGGTATGATAACAGGTTTTATTTTATTTTCTGCATGACATGCTAGTACTTTTATGAAACCTAATATTTTTTCCACATTCTACTCAATATGTCCATTACAGATTCAAAGTTAGAGTCGTGTAAAACAAATAAGTAAATTAAAAAACATCAGCCGCTAATATGCTTTTTATCACAAATCTTGGGCCTATCTGTTTCTAATGCTTCGCCAGCTTCCCACATTTAATCGTAAACTTTATAATATTCAAAAGTACAACAATAGTTATGGTGTGAATGCTTTTTATGAGCTGGCGATGCATGATTATAATGAATTATACTTGTCATAACACATGGATAAGGCAGAATAATGTGGTTAGAATACTATTAAACACTCTTCTTGTAAAATCCTAAGCGACTGAATAGAGAATTTTGTTTTAAAAATGTATTAAACCTAATACTATCGTCTTATGACACGTATAATGAATATTTGAAACTGTTTAATTTAATTTGTTAAGTGTTAAGCACAAATATACACAATGCCCACCACGAGTATCGAAACCCGGTCTCTGGCGTTGTAAGTCCGTAAACATACCGCTGTGCAACAGGGGGGCAAAATTACTAATTTGTTTCCGCCCGGGATCGAACCGGGGACCTTGCGCGTGTGAAGCGCACGTGATAACCACTACACCACGGAAACATCCATTAAGTTAAGTAAATTATACCTTTTACACCAATGACGGTTGACATAACACTGACGTAATTTCTTCAGTTTATTGTAAGGAATTTTAGTAAATAATAAAAAAAATATTGAAAGTAAGAATGTTACCAAAATTCTTCTTCATAACTTTTTTTTCTTTAGTGAATCATTCTATTTTTGAACAGTTGTCTGTGATTGGTATTTGTGTGCTATATTGTAAATCCAATTAATTTACAGTTGTAAATGACTATTTTTAAGTATTTATTATTAATGGCATTCTTAGGTGGTTAAAACATTTTTACTTCAACCTTATTAGCTTTTCAAAATTCATGCAATTAAACAATTTATGTTGTAATATCTCATAAAAATCCTAGGCTTAGCAGATTTGTTAAGATTGACTGCAAGTTTGTATCTACAATTTTTAGTCATACACAAACACATAACTAACACTTATAAAGACTGATCAAAACTTTAGCATTTTCTAGAGGCAGATTTCTTTATTTGTCGCCGGATCTTCTAAGTTATAAAGGTTGGCCGTAAAATGCAGTCATTATTATTAGTTATATGTTTTGTTTATTTGTTGTTAAGCACAATTACATAATGGACTATCTATTCTGTGACCACCACGGGTATCGAAAACCGATTTTCACTGTTATAAGCCCTCGGACAGTGACATGCACGGGGCTGGGTGGGCTCAAATCCCTGTCATTCTGCTCTTATACCCCAAAAGTGCCCTTTTCTCAGTCATACTTATGCCCAAAGTTACTAAAAGACACGCCTGTTTCCACACCTTGCTTGCTGAGAGTTGTTAAGAAAATAAAAACAAGGTTTCAGCTTTAAGCTGAATGACACACAAGGACTTATAGGTCTCCCGCCACCGAACATGCTCGTCCTTTGAGCTATGGGAGCGGTCTAACGTTGAGGTCAATCCCACTATTCGTTAGTAAAAGAGTAGCCCAAGAGTTTGCTGTGGGTGGTATTGATTAATTGCCTTCCCTTTAGTCTATTACTGTTAAATTAGGGACGGGTAGTGCAGACAGCCCTTGAGTAGCTTTCCGCGAAATATAAAACAAAACAAAATGACCAAAATACATATATTTTACCTCTCTACAGATCTTATGGTTTCACTACTTCTTTGGCTACAGGCACAAAAATGGCACAGGCAATTGCTTTAATGAAATGATCTGTAAGATTTTCTTCACATCTGAAACGAGTTACAAACCAAACTCGTAAGTCTCAAGATTGCATCTGACCCTCCCAGGTCCAAACAAGGATTTAAATCCCGATGAAGCAGAATTAGGTTTTTACAAGTTACAGTGCTACAACTGATACGGTACGGGCATGTAGCCGCGGCCTGCAAATCTGTCCCACGTTGTGTAGTTTGTGGTGGAGAACATCACATTTTACAATGCAAGAAAGAACAACAAAATCCTTTTTGTTGTAATTGTAAAGAACAACACACAACCAATTACAAAGGCTGCCAAAAATATTAAGAAATTAAAACAAGAATATATATATATAACATCAAGTGTTTGTTTGTTTGTAATTAAGCACAAAGCTACACAATGTGCTATATGTGCTCCGCCTACCACGGGTATCGAAACGCTGTTTCTAGCGTTGTAAGTCCGCAGACATACCGCTGTGCCACTGGGGGGGGGGGGCAACATCAAGAGAAACATAACTAAACCAAACCCACAAGAAACAAAACAAACACGAGATAAACCACGACTTTTACCTACACCTAACATACAATAAACAAATACACATGCTGCAGCAAACAAGCAACCAAATAACCAACTACAATTACAAAACAAGCAACCAAATAACCAACTACAATTACAAAACAAGCAACCAAATAACCAGCTACAATCACAAAACAAGCAACCAAAGTTTTGTGATTGTAGTTGGTTATTTGGTTGCTTGTTTTGTGATTGTAGTTGGTTAAAGCAACCAAACAACCAGCTACAATCACAAAACAAGCAACCAAACAACCAGCTACAATCACAAAAAAAGCAACCAAATAACCAACTACAATCACAAAACAAGCAACCAAATAACCAACTACAATCACAAAATCAGCAAACAAATGAAACTAACTATATACACCAACAACAAAGTAAAGAAACAACAAATACAAATATAACACTAAGAGAAACAAGTCCAATCATAGAAGCAATCAAAAATGCTTTCTATGATATTGTTACAGAAATCCAAAACCCTCAAAATAAACAGGATTGCATAACACTTACAATTACAGTAGCTAAAAACCAGATAACACAAATCATACCACACTTGGTTCAACAATTCATGGGTACTTTAATGGCTTAAAATTGACCGTGCAAGACAAACATGTAGGGTGGTCTGCTTTTGAGAGGCACGAGATCGAAGACGTATTATTACATTCAAATACTGATGAAACCATGTTATATACAGATAATACATATTTGTTGATTATAACTTAATAAGAACAGATAGAATAAATAAAAATGATCCAAATAGGGGTATTTCTGTAGTTTATAAAACAACCCTATCTGTAACAACTAAAACAAGATAACTGGGACACTATTTGTTCAACCCTGAATGAACGCACAGACCCTAAAAACGTTTGGTCACATCTGAAACGATTTACAAATAACCAAAATATGTATAAAATATGTCCAACCTTATATCATGAAAACAAGATAGCACATTCAAATGAACAAAAACCGAAGTCTTTAAAGAACAATTGAGAAAAACCTTTGAAACACACACAGTGAACCAGACATGGACACAAACTATTTTGACACAGTTAACGCGTATATAGAACAAAATAAACAAATATACATACCATATTTGTCAGTAACTACAATAAATCCACAAAATATAAACAATAACGATTATGTAAGTAAAATAACACAGACAATAACAAAATCAGAAGTAATTATATCTATACATTAAACAAAAAATAAAGCTCCAGGTAAAGATGAAATACAAGACATTCTCCGAAAAAAAAAAGTACTCGGGAATTGTTTGATCATTTAACAGCGTTATATAATCCATTCCTCAATTCTGGTTACACCTCAGCCTCTTAGAACCACACAAATGTTTTTATGTTGCTAAAGAAAGGCAAACGAGCAAATGAACCAGGAAGCTACCAACCAATCAGTGACTAGTTGTGGAGGAAAAATGTTAGAAAGAATTATTAGTAATAGGATCTCCACTTTCTGAGAGATCACGTCAAAATTACCCGAAACTCAGAAAATTTTGGAAAACAACTGATCATTTAGTTAGTTTTAATTAAACCATAATATATAGTTTTAATCATAAGAAACGCACCGTCGCCTGCTTTCTCGGTATAGAGAAAGCATTCGACACTGTATGGCATAACGGATTAAGATATGAATTAAAACAATTAGAATTACCAACAGGTGCTATTCGCTAATTATCTAACTTCTTAGAAAATAGAAAATGCCGAGTAAGCGTGGAAGGCACCTACTCGGAGTATTTTACTCCAGAGGCAGGTATTCCATAGGGGGGGGGGTAGTTAGCCCTATCCTTTTTATCATGTATGTAAGCGACATGTCATTAAGTGACCCAAATTTTAGTTTAACATCACAATTTGCAGACGATGTGGCGACTTGGAAGAGCTTGCCAACTCCTTCGATAGCGCCTACAAATTTAAAACCTGTTCTAAATCAAATTATAAAATACTGTCTAAAACACAGGATAATAATAAACGTTCCTAAAATAAATCTACTTCTTTTTTCAAAGTCGATCAAAACATTAAGAAATCCTCTCGAACTATACTTAAACGGAGTTCTTCTAAATGTTGTCCCATCGGCAACATTTTTAGGTATAACTTATGATTCAATATTAACGTGGAATAAACATATTACCCAAATTAGGAATAAAGTATGGCAACGATCAAACTGATTCAGAGATTAACAGGAAAAACACAGGAGCTACACCAGAAAACATAATCAAAATCTACAAACAATACATTAGACCAGTTATGTTCTGCCAGGACTAATGCAGTACCCACATACATTAAGAAATTGCAGTCCATACAGGGCAGAATAACCACCATAGCCTTCAGAGTACCAAGAACAACAAATACAAATTTTATTCATAATTATATCAACATCAAATTAATTAAAGACAGACTCATAGATTGAACGTTCCGTTACTTTAGTAAAAATTTATATAAAAATGACTCATTAACAGAAATAGATCGTTATATCATACGTGATAATGATAGCCCTAAATACCTCTCTCCACTCAATGTTTACTATACGAATAAAGACCATCTTCGCTAGACATAAACATATCTCTTAGAATTAAGTATCACTTGTGTATTTTTAAAGGGTTTTTATATGTAAAATATGTGACTTATAAATATTTCTAGTGAAAAAAAAGGGATACGAAAAAATATATAGGAACTGTATGTGAGTGTATACAATCAAATCAAGAGAAGTAATAAAATAGCACTAAATGCTATAGAGTATAGGCAGTCTATCTCAGGACATGACCCTGAAGAAGGAAGTAAAATCAATGTTCCAAAGCAGTGTTTTACACTAGTGTTCATCGATTTGTTGAATAACCATATAATGTTTAAAAGTTCATACACAACAGTAAGTGAGGGAGGAAGAGGTCCGAGCGAACCTAACCCTCCCAGGTCGCGCATGACGACCAAATGCCGATACAGCAACGACGAAGGTCTTTACAGTAAAATGTGACGTTATTAAGTCTTTATAAGGAAGTATTCACTGTACATCTTTAGATTTGAAAATTGTTTATAAGAACAATTGAATAGGAATAAAAGAGGATTTGTTTGCTTTTCATGACTTTCTACCCTATGTGTATCAAAATGAACCCACAGTCCCCTAACATCCCCTCATCCAAAAGTCTTGCCTTACGACGCATGAAAAATACCTTTTTTTGTCAATAAGCCCTACCCTTCTCTGCACGTTAATGCTCCTAGACTTACTGCTAAGCCACTTGGAAGGAAATATTCATAAGAGCAGAATTTATTAAGTAAATTCACAGCTCTCGAAGATGGATAAAAACTGGTGAATGTAACTAACCCTAAATGGTCTAGCGGGCTGGGTTGTGAATCCAAAGGTCTCGGGTTTAAACCCAAGATATACCACTGAACATCTTTCAGCTGTGGTTGCTTTATAAAAGTGTCACTGCTATTCGGTTACGAGTAGTCATGTAGATTACGGAGAATTCTGATTGATTGCTCTCTCAGTTAGAATAGACCAGAACACAGTTTGCCTTATACGGTGTGACAAGGTTGTCGTGAGAAAGAGGCTAAACATTTCGACGAGTAAACAGAACAGATTCTCTCAAGATTGTCTTTATTCAATAAACCCCAAACTACTGTCATTACATAAGTCATCAGGCAGTTAAATACAGAATCCACACACAAATATAACTTATCAAACCTCACTCCTTTCAAAGGTAAGGTTTAATATTGAACTTGTGTCCTTTAAAAGGAAAATAAGTGGGATAACTGCAGCCCTATGTGTGATAATAGAAGCTTTTTATGTCTATATTATATTTAACAACCAGCTGTATACTTTAGTGTACACCTGGCTGTATATGAAAAAACCTATTCCATATAAGTTCGAGCTGCCCCCTCTCATTATATTCTGATGTTTATGTTTAAAAATATATTTCGTATACTTATGACGTAAAACAGGATAAAATACAAACATAGGAAAAGGTTACTGCGCATGTAGATGAGGGTAAGGGTGTATCTGAATTTTCAGAAAGCACTTGACAAGGTGCCATATAAAAGGCTTGTTAAAATAATTATCTCTATACGTGTGGTAATAAGTTAGCTAATTCGATAGAAGAATGACTGGATGGAAAAAAAAGCAAAGAGTTGTTAGAAATAGAGTTCAGTCGAACTGGATTAATGTCACAAGTGGGGTACCTCAGGGCTCAGTTTTAGGAATTAGCTTATTTTGATTTACATCAATGACATAGATGAAGGAAGGGTAGGGCTAGGTTTAGGACGAGAGTCCGTGCTAAAGGGGAGAGCCTGCGAGAGCTGGCACATGACTTGGAAAGCATGGCACACAAGGCCTACCCAACTGCACCACCCGATCTTCTCAAGTTGTTGCTGAGGGATCAGTTCGTAGATGCCTTGGACAGTCCACAACTTAAGATACAAGTGAAGCAAGCACACCCCTCTACCATGCAGGATGCAATGGCCAGAGCTCGAATTTGCATCCTACGTTAGGTCCAGCACAGAGGTACCGAGGTTTCAAACTTCTCTGAAAGCTGACCTTTTCTGGCCTTGAATCCAGATGACTGTACCGGACTTTGCTGGCACTGTAACAAACCTGGGCACAAGGGAGCTCAATGCTGGCAACTTCAACACAGGGGAGGTGTCACAGCAGGAAAAGCTGGTATCCAGAAAAGTTGTTGGAACTGTGGAAAACATGGACATTTGAGAAGCCAGTGTAGGAGGAATATTACCAACAAGTCGGCCTCAAGGAGACCAGTAGTGGTTGGTGTTGAGCGACACCCATCAACCCCCATCATGAAAGTCCCAACAGCTAGGTGTAAAATGCCAAGCACACACAGTGTCTATGTGACTGGAAAGCTAGATGGCCAAAGGTGCAACTTTGTCATAGACTCTGCGTCTCAGCAAACCCTTGTGAGCATCAAGGTGTTAGATCACGAAGGAGTGCCAGAAGCCACAGAGAAGCTTTGTGGTGTGACAGGAC
>NW_013742417.1:0-11264 GCF_000517525.1 Limulus polyphemus | reverse complement strand
ATTATTGCAGATCAGTTCCATGATGCAACTGTATTTAAAATATGAAGTAATCCCATATTTATCTCCTGCAAATCAAATCAATTTATGATTAAACAATGCAAACATGTTTTACTATTGTCATTATGGGTAATAATATTTTATGAAAAACATATCATGATCGAAATTAGCCAATTTATTTATTTATGTATGTTATTTGAACAGGATAAACATAATGATAATATTCAATAAAGATCTGAGTCATCAAAATATTTTGTAGTCACCTGCCATATTCACTAAATAGTACACTTAAACTAAACTTATCTGATGTGATGATGATTTTATTTAGAACAACAACAACTCATGTTTACAAATATTGAAACTCATTAAAACCATAGTTCATCTATTAAAAATTAAAAACCCCATAATTATAAACATCAACACACACCTTTATTAAGCCTTAAGCAATCCCTAGTCATGTGACTTCTATGTATAACACTTTATATTTATTCCTATGTCTAGGTAAACTATTTGTACTTGATAACAATAAAACCTTTTCCAAACATTGTAAATTTGTTACTATGTTAAACGTTTAGTAGTTTTCTTTGTTACCCATTCAACCTGCCTCTAAACTATATAAGCTTACCTACCTTATTGCAAGTTATCTGTTGTTTTCTCATTGAAAAAAAGTTCTGTAACCTTATAAAAGATATAATTTAACACACAAGTACATTCACAATTCATTAATGAAAGGAACTAAAAGGAAGTTTACAGAAGCTATAAAAAACAGCTCTTAAACCTATATATTTAGTATTACATGATAGTGTAATTCTTGCTTTATCCAACCATATTTAAATTTTTAAAGTTTCTAAATAACTGTTTTCAAAGCTCTGCTTCATTAGTAGATGATCAAACCACTTGATATTGCACCATAACACGGTTTCAACCAAGGCCAGTACACAAAATAAGGTATTGCTTGAAAATCAATAATTGGATAATATATTCTGAAGAGGTGATAAGTTCTTAGGAAAAATCAAGTTATTCTTTGGGTTGGATAGAACATTTTTTTTTAAATCAACAAGTGAGTTGTTTTGTGTACAAACAAAACTCTATGCAGCTGTGCAGAAATGAGAATATTAATTTTTTCTTCAAGAATTACATTTAAATAAATCTAAGAAAATGATAAGATATTGATTTTAAAATATTTTCAGACTAAAATTGTTGAAATATAGTTAGAATTAACATACAAAAACTGCTGAAACTTTGTCTAAATATTTTATAAATGGCAAAAACAATATGAAAAGCCAGAAGAAATCCCTGTCTTCAGACTTCAGGCACAATAATTTATAACTAGTTGCTTTTTTAATCGTACACTTCATATATGAAAATTTATCATGCAGACAATGCAACTGTATTTTTTATAATTTAGAAAGAATACAAGATCTGTTCACTTATCAGTCACCTGTTGTAACAATATTTTGTACACTCTTTCTAGACATTTCAGTATTATTGTACATGTTTATGAGTAATGTTTCATTTAGCCTTTTCATGTGAGAAGGTGCTGATTCAGACTGCCCATTCACCTTTGTCCCAATTCTGAATTTGGGAAAATCTTTCATATTTCTCCAAGAAAGCATCCATGTCAGATTTGAGCATCATGGGTTAGTTGGCCTTGACCACATTGTCATTCTGGGATCCTTTGTTTTTCTGTGGGTGAGCTTGAAAATCTCAGTTTGTGCTTTTATTCTCTCTATTTCCAGTCTCTCCTCTCTCTTCTTTTGTTCTTTCTCTTTTTGTGCTTTTATTCTTTCTATTTCCAGTCTCTCCTCTCTCTCATTTTCTTCTTTCATTTTTTTGCTCTTATTTTCTCTATTTCCAGTTTCTCCTCTATCTCCTTTTATTCTTTCTGCTTTTCTTCTCCGTTGACACTTTTCTCTCTCATATTGTTGTTTAACGAACTTTTGTAGATCACTATCTTTGAGCCCAAGTCACTTGCCCCTCTCTATCCACTTATCAAAGTAAGTCACCATGGTTGTATAGGGTGGTTTGTTTGTTTGTTTTTGAATTTCGCGCAAAGCTACACGAGGGCTATCTGCGCTAGCCGTCCCTAATTTAGCAGTGTAAGACTAGAGGGAAGGCAGCTAGTCATCACCACCCACCGCCAACTCTTGGGCTACTCTTTTACCAACGAATAGTGTGATTGACCGTCACATTATAACGCCCCCACGGCTGAAAGGGCGAGCATGTTTGGTGTGAGAGGGAGTCGAACCCGCAACCCTCAGATTGCGAGTCGAGTGCCTTAACCACCTGGCCAGTATAGGATGGTCATAATTTCTACAATATTTTCTCTACCACTACAGCTATGTATATGTAGGCCTACTTTACCCACTGTTGTTTACGTCTACCTCCATTTACCAATATAGGATCTTGGCTGGCTTGTGAATGTCATGTTTTTATTAATGTATGGGCCAGATTCTTTAAAGTAGATGTCTGTGCTTGTTCGTGATGAATTTCAACAATAAACAAACAGCACACAGTTTTTTTTTTTTTTGGTCACATATGTAATGTTCAATGTTAAAAAACTCACATCCTCAGGATGACACAGTAGTATACATCAAAACATGTGGAGTGTATGAGATTGTTTTCCAATCTCATTGGATTTTTTACCACTTTCTATCCTGTTTAGTAATTTGGAGACTGGAAACAATCTTATTTTTATAGAATTATGTATAAAATAATCATTGTTTTTTAAAAAATTGTGAGTTTTTAACACAGTCCACTTGTTTTAGAATAATATATTAAAAGAAGTCAAACATATGTACAAATGTTTGTTTCCCTGTTGGTTATCACAGTTGTATCTAGAGCGTTAAATAATTCTCTCTTTTTTGTCAAATTCCACCTAAGCTGGTTCAATTACTTTAGAACACAATTTGACAAGACAATTTATTCTTCCTGCTCTGTTATTACAAAACAGCTGTGATAATTATACTTTAGAAATTGCTGCTATATGCCTTTTATGGCTACACTCACAATCATTCAGTCTAGATCTATCTAACTAACTAACCAACTATGTTTAACTTAACTTGAACTACATTTTGTACACGTATTTATAAACTGACCAAGGCCTAGAACTTTTTACACTCTTAAGAGATATTATGATGCAACAATACTAAATCAAAGCAATGAGAAAAATTCAGAAAGTAGCACTAACATGATGTCAATTCACAATTAAACTACACAATGAATGATTCATAAAGAGTTATGTAAACAAAGCTGGGATAAACTATCACTTCTAAAAATAACTTTAATACTTGCTTTATATAAGTTATCAAAATCATAATGCTAACATTAAACTGAAAATGAAACAGTCATGTATATCTAATAATATGCAAGAGCTAGCCATTAACCATTCATCAATCTGAAGATCTCAACATCACTTGTGTGAAGAACTTATGAAAATCTTGTAGGAATAGTTCCAGCCAGCATTCTCATTTGTAGTTCACTTGAATAGCAATTTCCTTAATGATCTCACAAGGAACGAAGAAGTGGATCATCTATCAGCGATTCTGTTTGGAGCAGGAATTAACCAACTTCTAGGTGCTCCAGAGTTGATCTGGAGAGGCTCAAGCTTCTACTGTGGCTTATTTGCTGGAGGAATGTGGAGTCCTTCATTGTGTAAAAGCAGTTTGCTTTGGCATAACAGCAAGCAACATTGGTCACAGAAATGGAGCATAAGTACTGTAAGAACAAAGATTAAACATTAATCTTCTGTATTTGGCATATCGGCATCATATATTAGAATTTGGCCTGACATATGTTTTCAAAGACTGTGTGGATCTTTTCTGTAGTCCAGATATCGTAATTTTCAGTTGATTCCAGCAATCTTGGGAATACATGGATCAGTTCAATTATGAGACTGTAACTGGCCATGATGAAGTAGCAGAAGCCATAGAGGAAGCTAAGGGCAGTGTCATTGAATTTGCAATAAGGCAATTTCATGTCAGCCGAGTGTGCATTATCGCACCTGGAGCACTGCATCATGCACGATGGATGGGCAAGACATATGCTCTAAAAATATGGATGTTTATGGGACAGGTTAAGCTCACTGGCCATGAGAAAAAGAGGACTTCATGAAATCTGCATCTTTGTTGTTTGAATCTATAATAGGACATGGCTCACTGCCTCCGATGCCATTTCTGCTTCTTGCAATGATCCTACCTTCCTACAATTTCTTGTTAAGAATAAGAAAATTAAGCCTGTTCTTTCAAAACCAGTGTGCCAAAACTTTGCTGGGCATCTATGGTATCTCAGTGAGGAACTCATTTGCTTGGCATTCTTTGATTCGTATATTTCAACAGAGACAAGCAAGCAATGTTAAAGGCACTGAATAGGAAGGAAGACATGGATGAATTCAAAGCATGTGCAGATGAATATCAGGAATTCTGATGAAATGTTAATCGAAGATTTCATCACAAATATGTGGATGATCATGGTCAACAAGTCAGATTCTCTTTTTACACATTCTGATTGTTCCATCCTCCAGACATTTCATCCATTGGAATTGAGTGTTCCCTTTTCATGCTCTTCCCTTTGATATTGCATCTGCTCCTTATTATGTCTTCAATTTAGTCATGAGGTTATTTGTCCACCATATTTACAGATTGGTGCTGAGGTTTAATTATCACATAGATTATTGTCTTCTTATCACCCCTTCTTGGAAGGACTCCATTTCTCATGCCTCCATTCTTCTACAAGAGGCTAGTCAATTGAGCTGACAAGTCAAGCATTCCAAGTTTTTCTCACATCTATCCAATATTTGCTACATCTGGGCAAGTTCTTTAACTCTGTTAGTCTCAGCCTTCACTTCTTCAGTGCAAGCAATGGAATCTCTTGTCACCAATATTTACACTTCTCATGTGTACCCTGTGTGTGAGATTCTTTCACTTTTAGGGACTCTGGCTTCACCAGAACCACTTATTCATTTGAGCTGCGCACTCATGTGCCTCCTCTCTTAAACATTGCAAGACTAGTGAAACCTTTCTTGGGATCCGTTGTCCTCAGTAGTGCACCTACCCTTTTTGTGAGGACTTGTCTTGGTAGCTCGACCATGCCAATACCATGGTGGGTATTCCCTTGCTGCCACCCTGACTGGATCTCTATCTTTTCACAGCTGCTTCTCTATCAGGCTGTAGCTCATCTTTGAACAATGACATGATTTCGGGGATTAGTTCCAGCAGAGCATTCACTCCACGTCAACAACTTCAAACTTCTAGCTGTTCATTGGGCATGTTTCCATTTTCTCTCTCTTCTCATGGTCGTTTCTTGTATCAATCAGGACTCTGCTTCTGAGCTTTGGACCTACTATTTTGTGCTCATTCCCATCACGTGTGTTTATAGTTTGTCATCTGCCAAGAGCTCTGAACATGGTGGCGGATCACCTGTCTCTCCACCCTCAGGTATTTTATTAGGTTTGCTCTCAGTTGGGCATGGCCCTCATCAATGCCTTTGCCACTTTTTTCAACACCAAACTTCCACTGTTCTGGTCCCCAGTTACTCATCCTTTGGCCCTGGCAGTTATAGCTCTCAGCCAGAACTTGTCTCATCTTTTTCTGTATGCCTATCCTTCTCTTCATCTCCTACCTTGTGTCCGTGCCTTTATCTGAAAAACTCCTTGTCAGGTCCTGTTGGTGGCACCTCCTTGGCCTGCAAACCCTGGTTTCCTCTGCTTTGTCAATTGCGTGCCTTTATCTGAAACACTCCTTGTCAGGTCCTGTTGGTGGCACCTCCTTGGCCTGCAAACCCTGGTTTCCTCTGCTTTGTCAATTGTTGTACAGGCCCCCCTCTTCATACCCCATTCCCTTTCTTTCTTGCTTCAATCTCATGTCTCTTTTTCAACTAGAAGTGTCATCCCTTCATTTTAACATGTGGGATTTGTTCTGTCGAATACTCCAATTGTCTAACCTTCTTTATATCCCATTCCTTTTGTTCTTCAACTCAGTATGTCTATCAACAGGAGTGGCAAGTTTTTTTATATAGGTCCATCTTACACTCCCTCCAGGCTGTCCTATTGTGGCCCACCTTTTTTTTTATGCGGTTTTTAGGCCATGGTTTGTTGGTTTACACTATAGGTTTGTTAACTACATTTTTCCTTTTCTGTTAGTGCCAGGTGTTTTCTTCCCCTGTCCTCTCCACTTTGTTCCAACCCTTCTTTACTTAGGAAGGTTATTGTTCTTTCTCTTCTATTTCCCTCACCTATACTTCTCATCTCTGTGCTTGTTTGAACCTGGATAATCTTTTGTGTCTGGTTCAAACTGTGCAGTGTTATTTGGCATGAATGTCTTCTTTTTTGGGGTTACCGTCATCTTTCGTTTCTGCCTTGGGACCCATCTTCATCCAGGGACTTATAGTCTCCTATCCTTATTGGATGGATCAGCCAACACCTTCAGTTGGTGTATTTTTCCTTGGCTATTAATGCTTGCAGGCTTTTTTACACTTTATCACATCAAATTCATCACCTATCTGAATCGCTTACATTTAATTTTTAACACCCACCCCCTCTAATTTCATACCTAATTTTGGAAAAACTACCAATGTTGTATATCCCTCAGCATTAGAATGAACTATGTAACCACTATTGGAAGAATTCTTGAAAACAATGTCTTTCTTTTCAGTGTTGGTACCTTTATGTATTTTTATTGCACTTTTAATGGTTATTATGTAAAGAAAAGAAAAATAAGAAACACAATTTCCAATTCTTTGTTACAAACGAGTTTTTATTACACCCATCAAACGAATGGGTACTCCAGCTGTTTTTTATTATACAGATCAATAATTTTGTTGTTTTAAAGTTTCAAATGGCAGAAAGTTACATAACAGAGGTCCCTTTAAACTTTATCTTCTTTAATTTGAAAATGACAGCATTTTGTTTAATAACAAATTTAAATTCTTTATAAGTTAGATATGTATATTATAAGAATGCATTAAACCTTCTTTTTTGAGATTTTATTAATACTTGGGGAGACACGATAAGCTTTTTGTGTGAAGACTGAAACCTAAGATGGCCTTTGTGTGAAGACTGAAACCTAAGACGGTCTTGATAATGAAATCAAGAGATAATGATAATATCCAATAATTCATCAGACACACAGCCATCTTATTGACTTTCAGGTTTTTAATCATCTACCTGTGTGAAGACTGAAACCTAAGACGGTCTTGATAATGAAATCAAGAGATAATGATAATGTCCAATAATTCATCAGACACACAGCCATCTTATTGACTTTCAGGTTTATAATCATCTACCTGTGTGAAGACTGAAACCTAAGACGGTCTTGATAATGAAATCAAGAGATAGAGTATAATATCCAATAATTCATCAGACACACAGTTTTACCAGTCATCTTATTGACTTTCATGTTTTTAATCATCACTTATGTTTTAAAAGTACTTGGTTCAGTTGAACTTGCTCAACATACAAAACTGAGACAATTGTAGAAAAAATGGCACCCAGCTAATAGTTGTCCTACATCATTGAGATAAGCCCCAAGTGTGGGACTTTCTTGTGAGAGAGAGAGAGAAAGAAAGAGTGTGGTGTATTGAGTTGTTGAAAAGTGCCTTCTAGCAGAGATTATAGTTTTTAGCTCAGTTGGTAGAGTCCTGTTCTGAGTTTGATTCCACTCGTGGAAGATGCTAAAATGATATTATCACAACTATAGTTGTTCGAATAGGGGGACAGTGCTTCAGGCTGTATAACTCAACCCACCTCAACTTATTATATTATCAAATTTCTTACTTTTTCTGTTAACAAAACAAGCTTAAGTTACAATTTAGGTTTTCATACTCTTCTTGTTTTTTCATTTTAATAAGTAATACCATCAGTTACAAATGCTTAAAAACACGTTGTCTTTTCAGAACCTTGTAACAGTAACTTCTTACTAATGTATGTGTATATATACACAACATGCCAGGGTTAGGGAGAGCATTAGAAACATCTAGCAAACAGTACTTAATAGAGTGTAAGTTCACTATGAGTAGCCTAAAAATGCATCTATTGAATATGGCATTTCATCAGCTTGGTTTTGAGTGTTTCTCACAGTATATGAGTTCATTCTTCCATGAGTAAAGTACCTCATTCTTGAAAAGTTAAGTAAGTGGAAATTGACTGCATTGTCTGCCATCAAAAATGGATCATAAAGGCTCAATAATATTAAAATTGTGGAATTTGGCAAACCATGGTATATGTCTAAAGTAATTCTCATATTCCACAAATGATGCAAGTAGTTTGTATGGTTACATTATTGTCTTGGTTTCACCCATTCCATTTGGATAACATGGTGGTATTTAGTTGACATTAGTTATTCTTTTTCCAAGTAGGAAATGTCCAGATTATCTTTAAAAAAAATGTAGCAAAATATTTTTTTTAAATAAAAAATAAGTTTTTTGCAAATGGCAACCTTCAGAAGAGGTCTATCATATGAAGTAAAGGATAATTTGAAAATTACTGAACAAAAACAAAACAATGTGAATGAAAATTGAAATATTAACACCACATTAGAAAAATATAGTGGTTGAAAAAGCTACGAACCTAGCACATACTGTCTTTTAGTGATACAGGGGAGGGGTTTCAAGAGGTGTGTACTGATCAATTAATGAGACTGATTAATTGATTAACAAATAACACTAATCACCCAGTTCTAACCAATAATATCAGATGTTACAAGTAAGCAACCACTATTATAGATATTATAATACTGATAATCAGTTCATTACTAATATAAACTGCCTGCAGTATAAATAGTTATATTCAAACAATTTAATTAATTACTAATACAAACTTCCTGCAGTATAAATTACGTTCAGAATGTTACACCAATGTTCTGTAGTACGTTCAGAATGTTACACCAATGTTCTGTAGTACGTTCAGAATGTTACACCAATGTTCTGTAGTACGTTCCCCCAAAAGCCACTTTGTTATGATTATAAATCATTATTTGCCAACTTATTATTGCAGTTCTGATATTAATGTTTTCTAAGATGCTTTTTATCTATTCTGAATTACCATTAATATATGGAATAACAGTCAATTTTTTGTATTCAGTATTTGATTTTGACTTGTTTTTAGCACAGTTTTCAATTTTTTTGTTTGATGTTTATTTACTTATTGCAGCATCCCTTTGATAAAAGATCACTTTAGATTTTTTTTCTGTTTTTTTCTTGGTCTGAGTTTTAGCTGGAAATTAAACTTGCTGCTTTAAACTTTCTCTGTGCTGATTAGACTATAGACTCCAGTGAGTACTACTATTCTGTCCTTGGGCCATTTTACACTTCAGCAGGCTTTGTACATTGAACTGTCATATTGCTATGTTGCTACAGTTGTGCAAATACATTGAAAAGGTATATTTCTCTCTCTTTCTCTAGATATAGTATACTACTATATAGCCACTAAGGTGACCAAATGGTAGTAAGAATGGTGTACCACTAACTAAAGAAAAATTACCTGCATATTTTACAGTCAGCATTAGAAGCATTAATGTACCAGTGCAGTATAATCTACAGTATTTATTCAACACAAAATCCTGCTAATAAAGCCCCAGAGGTTTTATTTTCCATATTCAGAAAAGTAAATGCAAAACAATGCATATTGTTAAATTCTCCAAAAAAAAAAATCTTGTATATATTGCGAACTGTGGTGTATGTCTGAGAATTCATCTGTCTCCTATTTGAAAAGCTGCACATGCAGACAAAGCTCAACATTCAGGAAGCTTTAATTTTTCCATATATTCCAGGTTTAACTAATATTTATTTAAAGTGTTTAGAAAACAATAAATACTTTATCCTATATTTAAACTGATTAATATGATAAAGCAAAATTTAGGTAACACCAAAGATAACCTACAGTTAATGGAAAAAAACAGGAATCTATAAAATTTAATGTGAATGTGGAAATATTCCTATTGGACAGACTAAACGTAATTTAATGGAACATAAAGGATACGTAAGAAATTAAAAATTCAGCCATAGCAGAACATGTACATGAAACACAACATACAGTATTGTGGGAAAAACTGTAATATTAGCTCAACCAAAATGCATTATAGCCAATAATATTTGAGAATCCTTAGAAATAATTAAATATAAAAAGATCATGTATTATTAAATAGAGATGAAGGTCCAGTGAATATTTATGGAAAAATGTGGGGTGACCTTCTCAAAAAAGGTTCACATGGGAATTGTAAACCTGTATATAGGTCATATGATCTATTTAACAAAAAAAAAGAAAAGAAAAAAGTATATATAAGACACAATTATGTCTTCCAACTCACTCCTGAAGATGACGTTGGAGGTTGAAACATGTAGAATCAACTTTTTAGTGGTCATATATTGACCTTAATTAAAATGTTTTTAATTGTGTACCTATTTTAACATTGTGTGTTATTTATTATTTTAACAATTTATCTTTTTAAAATCCACAAAATAATTTAAACTTTTTCGTCACTGGAGATGGATACTTTTGCTTGTGATTTATAAGCTTAAATCACTTAAAAAAAAATAACAAAGAAAAGTAATTGATATTGTAACTAGCAAATGACACAGAAGAGCAAGAAATACATCTTGAGAGGAAATTGTGAATGGCAAGGCTTATGATGTGCACAGCGCATGCAAGTTTGCTGCATGTTCATACAGCTTAGAGGGAACTCTGCTTCTAACTAACCTTTGTTTACTACTGCAATTTTTAAGGTAAGGTTTAAAAGATCACTAGAGCATAATTTCCTTTAAAATTTCCTATTACCTGCCTACCTCTGTGATATATACATCATATTCCTGTTTTACACTGATTCCAAACTTCATTAATGTGGGCACATGGTTGGCTTTTGCCACCATGTTTGTAAGTTATCACCTGCTACAAGACTCCTTGTGTTTTTTACCAAGGTTACTAGTCTCATTTTGGGTTGACCCATGTTCTTTTGTTTTCTAATGCCATTAAGAGTGATGTATACCCTAATCTAGAAAATGTAATGATGTGAGAGTATGGATAACTAGCATCAGAAAAAGTTGTTACATAGTCTTCCCAAATGCAATCAGTTTTGACTGGCATCACATTACCTACAAAACAGCAAACAATGTCAAGATACTGTAGTTTTAATACATGCTGTCACTGCAACTTTACATTTTCAGTGGGTGTCACATGACTTCATGATGTGTATATTCAAAATCAATTGATTATATTGCTACAGAACATTGGTGTAACATTCTGAATGTACTATAGAACATTGGTGTAACATTCTGAA
>NW_013742416.1:0-10656 GCF_000517525.1 Limulus polyphemus | reverse complement strand
GAAGTATTGTTGACGTTCATTGATATAGCGTTTGTTATAGAGCGACTGTTGAAAATAAGTGTATCGTGAAGTTATATTCGGAAAGAATAAACCAGTTTTATTAAGTAAGGACTTGTGTCGCTAAAGTTTCGTCGGAACGAAGTTACGGAAAGTTAATTAACAAACGGAGACGTAACAATATATATCATTCATACCTTAGGTGTATAGGACGCAAGGAGATTTTGACATCAAATTTTGGGGTAAAAAAGTACGTCTTATACACCGAAAAATACGGTACTTTTTTTGCATGTGAAATGCATATAACCAAAACAGCTTAAACACAAAATACTCCTGAATAAACTTGCAATGTTTATACCTCCGGATATTTGCTATGGACTATCGCAAAGTAAATCTGGAAAGACATTTTTATTATTGGTTTAACTTAGAATGAAATTTATGTTTTCTTCGTGTTACCTTTTGTATTGTAAAAGTTTTTTCGGTAGAATAATTTTCAGCTTGTGATACTTTGCTTCTGATACTGCTATAGTTATGTATAATTCATAATACTTGTTTCCTATGCTCATTTCCAACATGAAATAATTTTAATATGGTCTATCCCTTATCAGTTTGTAGACTAAGATACTATTAAGTACCCATTACTTCATTTTATGATGGTATTTATTATATTTTACGGATTTTAAGTGCAAATGTATGCTTATTTTAAGCTGTGTATTTATTCAAAAATTCATTATGGAATGTTTCCGTATTTCCTGATTTAATGACTAAACTACAGTTAGTTTCTTCAAGGCTATTGGTGAAATAATGCCCAAAACAGTCATTTATCACATAGAAGCCCTTAGATGTATCAGCGGTAAGTCTGAAGGCTTATAACGCTAAAAATCGAGTTTCGATACTCGTGGTTCGCACAGAACAAAGAGCCCACATTGTATAGCGTTGCGCTTAACAACAAACAAACACTCTAAACGTGACACTTGTAGTCTTCATACTCTTTATACGTAAGAAAATGAAAGTAGCAAAATAATCAATAATGTCAGTAGTGATTGTACCTTTGTATTTGGCATCTTTTAAAGTTATGGTAAATTAACGCTGTAAACTGTTAAAAAAGAGTATTACAGAAGTCCTGAACCACAAGGTGAAAAATAAAAATATAAAGGTCTTATTTCATACAGGGCTTCGTAGTACATCAACGTCAAATATGAATTTCCAATCTTCATAAAGCTTTCAGCTTGAGTTTTAATACACACACATATATTAGAGATTTAGTGGGGGAAGTAGTAAATTCAGTATTGGGAACTTGATTGTGGAAGTTGCGAATAGTATCTTGTACGTACGAGATAGGACTATGTCTGTTTGTAATTAAGCACAAAGCTACACAATGAGCTCTGCCCACCATGGATATCGAAATCCGGATTCTAGCGTTGTAATTCCGCAGACATACCGCTGTGCCATTGGGCAAGACTTTTTCATTCAGGAAATTCATTGTACCAGGAATAAATATGCTCTAAGGCATTTTTATATAGTGCTATCAGTATCAAAGTCATCGTTGCGGAGACTAAATGATATGAAATACATTTTCACAAATTGATTTGGTAATTCCCCCATTTTAAAAGGAGAATTACTTTTCTTTGCACAGAACTAAAGAGTGGGTCACAATTATGTGTAGGGAAGTCGAGGGGGTAATTTTTCTGGGTAGTGGATTGTCAGAATTTCCCTCTTAGAAAAAATTACCGATCATTTTGATTCTTGATTTCTGCTTATAGTTGGTTGGCCAGAATATTACTATCTAAGCTTCACAATTTATTTCTACTTATTTTCCTATGAAAATTATAGTTTCTACTGTGGCCTCCATTTTGATTAGCCTATGTCTTAAGCTAACTTATTTTTTCCATATATGTATCTTTATCTTTTCTCCTTTCATAAGCTCGTATTTTTGTTGAAATATTTATATTATTTTCTGTACTTTTCTGATACCAATTCTTATCAACTCCTTGTTGTAGTGTAGTTTTTTCGATGGCGGGTTCTTTTATATTACGTGGTGAAAATAATTCAACATCCAATCCACTTAACGATAATAAATTACGTTATTTTCTCCTTTAACTTTTCCCTTTTAAGCTGTGGAGGTGTTACAATATGACCGTCAAATCACATTATTTGTTCATAACAAGAGTAGCCCAAAAGTTGGCGGTGGGTGCAGTGGCGTAACTATGATTTTTGGGCCTCTTTGCAAAAATCTACACCCCCCCCCCTCCCAAATAAATATAAGCACAGAATAAACTTGCTATATTGTTTAGCTTTCGTTGGGCTCTCTGAGATCCCCCCCCCCCTCACCCGGTATTGCGGTCTCTGCTGCACTGTAGTTAACGTCACTGGTTGGATGGTGTAAACTAGCTACTTCCCGCTAGTCTATCACTTCTAAATTAGAGATGGCTAGCGCAGATATCCTTCGAGTAACCTTGTGCGAAATTTCGACATTCTTGTACTGCAATCATTTGGGTAGAGGCCTATATTATAAATGGTATTAACTTACGTAAAACAAATCAACTTACTTGTGCAAAGTAACAGCGATAGCTAAAACACTAGCAGATTCAACCTGTATCTTCAAATAACTCCATCCTCTTTTAACTTTTTGTGTGTGTTTGTTATACTTACAATCTATTTTTCAATATTTTTGTTGACTTCCTCTTAGAGACAGGGATTTCTTTTTCTACATTTTCTGATATTACTATATTAACATAATTCCATTACTGCAATCTTAAATGAAGTCATTTTAGGGATAGGTTTATCGTTTTCCTTCCAGTATTTTCATAATTATACATATTAGTATTATATTTATATATTCTATATACATCCCAGTAGTGAGTGATCAAGCTCCAGTAAATATAATCATTTTATGATTTTTAAGTACTGAAAATAAAATTATATAAAACACATTATTACCAGCTGACTAAAAATAAATTCTCAAGAGCAATTTCCACACACGTATATACCAACCAAAACAGCACCTTTCAACCTAGTTCAGAGTAAAGAAATGTGCATGTATAAGTGTATTTCAATTCAACTTTACCAGTTTAGTACAATGATTACGGTCCTAATCACTAAGTATCAAATCCAATGAAGCAGTTTGAGCGAAAGATTTGAGTTACAGTTTGTATGGTTGTTTTAGAGCAAAACTACATTAAGCTATCTTCTGAGTCAACCGCGGAAACCGTACCCTGGATTTTAGCTTTGTAAGTCGTAGACTTACCGCTCTCCCATCGGAGAACTTGAATTAACGAGCCAGTAGGCAGTACATTTACATACCTCTGAACACAGGCTTAGGAAAGAGAGGATGGGGGCTAAGGGGCCGTGATAATCCCCAGTGTAGGTCTGGTGATCAAATCTCTCAACGTTTTAAAATTATATTTTCAGTCAGTGTGAAATATATCGAAAACAGAAGTTTGAAAAGCAAAAGTTTTCAAATTTCTCACAAGGTATTATAACTAGCTCTATGGTTGACAAAATAAAAAGTACCCTGGTGTGTCGGTCAGTTCAGAGACATCTAATGGTAAGATCCGGGATTCAATTACCCATGTGGACAGAGCTCATATAACCCATTGTGTGGCTTTGATCTAAAACAACAAACTGTTACGTCTCTGGTCGTTTGTTAATTTCCCGTAAAAATGCTTTCTGAAGAACTTCAGCGATACAACTACTTTCTTAAATAAAACTAGTTTATATTTTCTCGATTCAACTTTGCAATACACTTAATTTCCACAGTCACTTTAACTTAAACACACGATATAATTCACAACGATTCACGCACTTTAGTTACAGTCACTACCGCCCACTTGACTCGATTATCTGTCTCTATATCTCCCTATCTGCAATTATATCCCCGTTTTATTTGCCGGGCTTATATACAGAAATAGAGGGCGTCTGGCAAACACTAGAGTTGCCAGGAATAGTCATGATCCTTCTAGAAACTCATGACGTGCTACCAGCGTCACGTGACTTCCGCTGTCGTAACAAAACAAACGAAATAAGAATATACCACAGCTAAAAAAACTCAATAATTTCAATATGCAGTACCTTAAGACATCATAATTAAGGGGGCAGATCAAAGTAAATCGAGCAACACATTACCCAACGAAGTGGAAGATGCTATTGGAAGAAAAGGAAGATCGACTTATCTTCTAAAGTCATCATCTCACTGAAGTAGGAATAACAGATAGCAAGAAACATAACTTTTTATAAAAACCCAAGTAATCAAATGATCAAGAAAACAAAGTTTAAACAGCAAGAATGAATTTTATTTTATTCTTAAAGTTAAAACGAAGAAGTTTGTCAGAATAATAAACCTGAACAAGTTCGATGACGAGGAACCCACTTTGAGACTAATTATGGCTGGAGGCGGCCTGATACCTGATGATGACAAAACCTTGTCGAAACGTTGTACATTTGCTGTTATGTTAAACTTATATTAAAGATTTTCTTCATTACCCATTCAAGCCGTCTCCAGCCATTATTAAACCTGAACAAGGCTGATTAAAGTTACCTGTAAAGACAGACACAAGACAATATGCCTTCAACTGAAAATAAACATGCAGTAAATTTCTATTCAGTTGCTGCATATTTTGAAAAGAGTTAAGAACCTATGAGTGAAAACGAGAAGAATGTGTTATAATAAATACACTCGGTTACATATACCATATGTAATGGGCTAACCTGCGGTTATTGAATCACGATTTTTAGCATCATAAGCCCTCAAGTTTACCGGTCAGCTGCTGGGGACTATTTTGAAGGTAATGATTAACAAATTTCATAGTATTTCAGTTAACTTTATCATTTTAATTATTTCATAATTAAAATTAAAAAGATAGTAAATCAAATTAAACATCCTAGCTTCATTATGTATTTTAGACAATATTAAATTACAAAACATTGTGATTTACGAATAATATATGTACTGTTGGCGACGATAGCTCGACTCATGAATAAGTATTTCTAGGGTTACACCTGTGACGTCATCCAGTATAAACCGTACAGATAAAAGACATTGGAAGTTATAGACGATAGTGTAAAACTGTCAACTTCTTTGGTACAAACAGAAGCTTACACTCTAATGCTGGCCAATAATGCTACAAAATATCCAAAACTTCACGCCATGAAAAGAAAAGTTGTTTGGTTGTATGTGCTTTCTAATATACATACATAGACCTTACTAAAATACATATTTTAATATAAGTATATTAAACTTTCAGTCTTACAAATGTAATCTACAACCTATCGTATAATTCGTTATATCTAGATTAACAACAAGTACAAATGTGATCTTCAAAGGTTCAAAGGCTATCAGGGTCGTAATTTTGATGTCGAAATTTTGGATATCATTCATAGATCTACCTCTGAGCTTACTGCTTGGGCAATTCAAAGGTAGGTTCCATACTTATAAACACTAGTTAGCAAATGTTGTGTAATGATAAATTTTCTATAAAGTAAAATAAATAAGGCTAAAGATCCAATTTTAGTTCACTGTTGTTTGTGTGCAAATATAAAACATTGATGCATCAGTCTAGTAGGCTATTTTATTGCTTAACAACACAACTGTTTGACAAATTACAATGAATTTTGACACAATTATTTTTCGTGCCAGTAACAATATCTTTTATATATACATAAAACAAATCTTATCGTCTTTATAGAGAATACGAAAAGGAGAGAAGGCGGCAAATTCAGCAAAAGCAAATTTTAGGCAGACCAAATGACGACTTTCGCAGAAAGATCTTAGAAGAATTGAAACAATGTTTTTTAATTAGTCAGGTAATAGCTGTGACTGCAAGTTTTGAAACATAGTTCTTATGTTTAACTTATATAACTTTTATGATCATTTTACTTTCGAGAAATGGTTTGAAATCATCCTATTTCATTCAGGAAGAAGAAATCAAAAACGAAGAAATCAAAAAGCTGGAAGTAGAAATGATGAAAGACCGAATCCACGAAGAACTCCTCTGGTTTAAGCATGAGAAAGAACTTAAGAAAGAACTAGAAGTGGCTAAGGGAATGTTTTTTCAATTATTAGATGTTCGGGTAAAGTAGATAGTTATTTATTGTCCATTTTCCAAAACAATACAAATATTGTCTTCTCATGTTACAATTATGCTAATATATATTTCTGACTATATAACAACTAAAAGTTACTTTGGATTTCTTGCTACATATTTCCAACTCTGTTGCAAGTATAGGTTGAGGCCTTTATGGCTAGACATTTACCAGGTTCTACAAATATTTGTAATAACCAGTTGATTTCTCCGAACATTACTTTAGGATTGTAATAGTATATAGTTCTCTTTAAAAGGATTAGTTGGAAAGACACTACAAGTCACAAAAAAGCAATTTTATTGAACTCAGTGGTGTCGTAGTGGGGTTGACCCCCCCCCCCTCTGCAGTGAAGTTGGCTATTCTGTAAAATTCGGTAGCAAAAAATCATCTGAATAAACCTGAATTTTCAGCCTTTTAAAAGGCACAATGGTAATAAAGAAACATTTTTCTTAAATTTCATGAAATGGCATGCTATATTTTTAATGCATGCAAAACTATTTCGCGGTAATAAGAAACTCCACTTCTAAAACTATCCACTTACCTTTTCACACAGTAGCTATTTCTCGCACGTCTGCTTTTGAAATTTTGTACACGCCACTAACCTTGAACTATCTCCCACCTAAGTCATGTGTTTTGACGTGAACTGCTCTAGTACATGTTGTAATTATAATACGGAAATAACCCTCAACCAAGAAGAGGTCAACATATCCTCTATGGGCCGGAGATCCCCTTAAGCACTCACACTCATAATGAATTTTATCTTTTAACTGGGCACTCCTGTTACTTGGTGGGAAGTAGGTCAGGGATCTCTATGTCACTGTAGTGCAGATCATTCCTGTTCTCTGCCAACTTCCCAATGGTTTTTGACCAGCCAGGTGGGGAAAGGTGTTCTCCTCGGGAGGGAGGAAGGGACCATAGTCCTAACCATATAGTCAAATTGTTGGCTTAGCCACATATCCATCCAACCTGCTGTGTGCAAGAGCTTGGTTGGTCATGTACTTTTCTCTGCTCTTCTCTCTGATATATTGGCTTTTTTTGCATTACTACTTTCATACTTCCATCTGGGTGAAGAGTATACTCTGCCTGAAAAAAGTTTGTCTTTCACAAGCTTTGCCCCTTTAGTAAGCTCCTGCTATTGGGTGTCACATTCAATGAGCTTCCCCTTTTGACACCTTCTCTGAAGGGATCTCACCTAGATTTTCTTGTCTGCACCAATTTATCCATCACATTAGTGGGATTTTAGCTAATGTATGCAGAGAGGTAAGTGAATTGTTTCAGAAGTTAATATTTTCCTTACCTCAAAATATATTTTTGATAGATACTTTTCTTTACACCTTCCCACTCCTCTCCACTACCTGCATATTATTCTTGTCTTGTCTACAAGTGAAGTTAATTTGAATTGCAAGTGCTTATGGGGATCTATTACTCATGGAGGATGTGCCACCTTGCTATTGATAAAAGGCTGTTACTCCATGATGATTATATCATGTACTAGAACAGTTAAAACACGTGATGTAGATGGGAAATAGTTCAAGGCTAATGGTGTATGCAAACTTTCAATGCCAGTCTTGTGAGAAATAGCTACTGTGTGCAAATATTTAAGTATTTATCATAAATACATTTTCAGGTAAGAAAAATGTTACCCATGCATTTTTATCTATGTGCTTTTAAAATTTTACCGAATATTAGAATGTTTCCTTCAACCAATGCAAAATCATTCAGTAACAAGATATATTACATTGGATTGTTATATATCATTCAGTGTTTTTCATTTAACCCGTATCTCTCATATTATTTGTAGTAGTTTAATTTCCGAAGATTTAACAATGATCAAGAAATAAGCTAAATGTTTTACCTAATCATATGATGTTTTGTTTACTGAATCGAATGCAAAATCATTTGCCAAAAAGAAACATCACAATTATATATATTGTATGCATTTCTTATTTACAACTTGTCCCTCCTTTTGCAATTGCATGAGAAGGTTTGGTTTGGTTTGAATTTCGCGCAGAGCTACACGAGGGCTATCTGCGCTAGCCGTCCATAATTTAGCAGTGTAAGACTAGAGGGAAGGCAGCTAGTCATCACCACCCACTGCCAACTCTTTGGCTACCCTTTTACCAACGAGTAGTGGGATTGACCGTCACATCATAACGCCCCCACGGTTGAAAGAGCAATCATGTTTGGTGTGACGGGGATTCGAACCTGCGACCCACAGATTATGAGTCGAGCGCCCTAACCACCTGATCATGCTGGGCCACATGAGAAGGCAACAAGATTTTGTACTTTTGCTATATAGGTGATTAAAAAATACAGATACAAAACCCTAAGAGGTTTCTGTATATCGACATCAAGGATTCATTATTGTTTACACAAGAGTAGAAGAATCAGAAACACACTTTTGTATGTACCCATAAAATGTATAATATCATGAACACAGAGAAACGAAGTAGTCAGGAACTAAATGTTGGATATGCCCCTTGTGAGGTTGTACAGAGGAAGTTTTATTACACCATGCCCATTCCTACCTTGTTTTCTCACTTTTTTAGTGCACCCATTCATACACTTTCAATTTCTTTAATATTATATTTTTCCACTTGTCCATGCACTTCTTTCATACTAGATGACACGCTCTTATTCATCATTCATTCATTTGTGTTGATATCCTGTATGTATATCATCAGTGTGGGTATGCACCATAATATTTTGATATGTGCAAATAATGGTGTGTGTGTGGTGTGCATTCTCTTCACTTATGGTGTTTGTAAACATTGTGAGTGTGTGTGTGCTGTACATGTGATGGCACACTCTACAGTGTGTAATGTCATATAGGTGGTGTAGTATAAGTTATGGTTGTGTGCGTATAGAAAGAGTTGGTAAATTAGTTAATTAATAAAATACTAGTTCAGACAGCTTATAAACAGTTTTTCTATCATGTTTTCTTTAAACTACTTCGAGAGGCTGCCTTGCTATTCTCAGCATCTTTGCCATAGCTAACCTTGGAACTACTACGAGAAGCTGCCCTGCTCTTTCCTAAGTCTTTGTTATAACTTCATTTTGATGTAACTTAATAGGAAGCTTTCTGTCTTTCAGGATTTACCTGTTTACTTGCTTTAGAATAAGTAGTTGTACTAGCCTTCTCATTACACTGGCTTTTCCTATAATTATTTTTTCACAAGGACAAATCCCTTTGCTTCTTATTCTGATAATACTGCCTCTTTTTGCTTTTCTACTTTGTACTACAGAATGCATGCTGATACTATTCACGTGAACTGAGTACAAATATTGTTTCAACTTATCTTCAGTTGAATAGGAGGTTTGTTTGACAGAATGAGTAATACAGTCAAAGAGAATTGGAGTCTCACTTAAGCACCAATTGGAAGAAATTCAGATGAAATGGATCAAAGGCCAGTTCAATAAAACAAATTAGTGATCACCTCAAGCTTAAGAAAATAATTTATATTTTAACTGTAGTGAGTGACTGCCCATCCACAAAAGCTGACTGATTCAATCTTGTAGTCAGAGTTTACCTTATAAACGCTTGTAACAATTTCAACTTGAATATTTTTGCACGACGAAAAACTGGAAACAACACTTTCCAGCTAAGGTTTATATGTAGCACAAACTGAATGTGGCAAATTGAACAAGTTGTAGACTTCCACGCTACCTATTAAATGCTTCATGAATGCAAACTTGATTTAATATACAATATATATTACAAATTCCTTGTCAAGGAGTGTAGCTGTCTTCTAGCCTAGATAGTGAAGCTTCTCTCAAAAATGTCATACCCCATACTACTTATAGTGTCCAGATCTTGTCACACATTGCTATTGATCGAGAAGACCACACCCCTTTCACTGTTTTATTTTACTAAACCTACTCAGTACACTGAGTGAGCGAGCGGACCCGGACGGACGTATGTATTGTTACGTCTCCGTTTGTTAATTAACTTTCCGTAACTTCGTTCCGCCGAAAATTTAGCGACACAAATCCTTACTTAATAAAACTGGTTTATTCTTCCTGAATATAACTTCACGATACACTTGATTTCAACAATCACGCTAAAACAAACGCTATAACGAACGTTAACTTCAACGATACTTTCTCACTGCAGATTAATTACTCACTACCTACACACACATTGTCACGTCACGTTGTCACCCTCTTATATATACATGACTACCCTATATCTAGTAATCTCCCGACAATTACCGAAGGTTCGAGAGAACGAGTCACGTGACCTCGCTGACGCAACAGTATTTTAAAATTGCATCCCTGTTCAAGGTACTACCTGATGTATATCAAATAGCTCTTCTTTTTGGTGATATCTCTATATAAATAAAATAAGAGTTTTGTCTGTACATTGCTTAGAATAGTGTACTTTTTTGCATATCTTCACGTTTCATACACCAGAGAAGCCGAAACAAGCCTTATCTCAATTTCTGTCTGTCTGTCGGTAACGCTCGCGGACGTGTTTTTGTTCGCTTTTCACGAGAAAACGAGTGCACCGTTTTCGATGAAACTTTTTCTTTGTTTTATAGATGTGTAAGGTTATAGGCTACTTGAAACTGTCATACA
>NW_013742415.1:0-16302 GCF_000517525.1 Limulus polyphemus | reverse complement strand
GAACACGCTGTCTACGTAACGTCGACCACCCCCAACCCAACTTCCCTGTATTACATGCCTGTGGGTCCTAATGGCTCATGCCAAAATTGAGTACAATCAATCCAAAGGTTCGCCAGTTAAAGGTGGGCACACCCTCATTTGTGCTAAGTAATAGCCTAAATAATAAGGATAGTAAGTTGAAATAATGTTCTGGTGACTTGAAATTCACCTGACTCTAAATTTCAAGACTACACAATTAAAACTGTTTACATACATATATAAAAACAATAACAACATTTAGTTCTTAAAAATGAAGCTAGACCTGGTTCTTTGTGCCATAAATCTCCAATCAACAAAAAAAAAAAAGTAAAACCTGCTCTCACGGATTACAAAAGAATTTTGTAATTCTTAAAAAATTACAAGAATATCCTACATTCTACATACTAGCTTTAATTTAAACATTTCATTATATTTGAAAGTGTGATATTATATAGTAACAATGAATGTAAACTATTGTACAAATCAAAGTAAATCACACAGGCAAAGGTGTTCCCAATATTATAAAGAGACAATTAAAGCATCGATATATTCATTACATTAAATTTGATAATTCAAATAAGATACTTCTTACTATTACATACTACATAATAGGTTAAGTAACAGTAGGGAATAGAGGAGTACTGTTTCGTATGAAACTTCAATTAATTGTTGGAAAAAAAGCCTATTGACACAAATACTAACCCTGCATTTAATTACTTTTTGTTGTAAAGAAAAAGCATACTAACCAAGCCAAAAATCTTCTTTCAGAGATCCAAATCCCACATTGTGCTGGTACCAAGATTGATTGAAATCCTGGGGTTTATCGTCATAGTATCCACGGCGTTGGATTATCTTTCATAAATAAAATATATTAAACTTATCTTTATAATTATTAATCTAAATGATCTAGCCTAAACATATTAAAATTAATATTACAGTGATTTTTTTTTACCTAATTATTTTCATACTACTGGATTAAAATAAAGTGCTATACACATACAATATTTGAACTTAATATCATAAGTATGGTAGTACTTATAGTTGGAATGGGACATATGTGCAATACTAATTAAAATCTCAAACACACTGCAAACAGCATGTAAACAAAACTTTATAAACACTTCACACACACTATTGAGTAGTAAACATACCAACCGCATAGTAACAAGCGACCAAAGCATCTGAGAAAGTCTGTAGAGTCTGACTGACTGAATGACTAACGCTGTTGGAAAGACATATTTCTCTTCTGCTTTCATTTTATACAAATCTAAATGCACGTTATTGAATTATGCTACCTTGGCTGAGAGCGTTTTTCTTAGGTTTGCTTATACCTTTGGTTAAAACAAGTAGTGGCTCCGCATGGCCAGGTGGTTAGGGCATTTGACTCGCAATCTGCGGGCGTGGGTTCGAATCCCCGTCACACCAAACATGCTCGCCCTTTCAATCGTGGGGGCGTTATTATGTACGGTCAATCCCACTGTTCGTTGGTAAACGAGTAGCCCAAGAGTTGGCGGTGGGTGCCTTTCCTCTAGCCTTTCACTGTTAAATTAGGGACGGCTAGTGCAGATAGCCCTCGTGTAGCTTCGCGCGAAATTAAAAACAAACAAACAAAACAAGTAGTAGCAATAATCATTTTCAACACTACTACGAGCTAACAATACACTAGTAACCATATTCTAGGATTATGTGCATGCTCTGTGAGTTGCCAAGTAACAACACGCCATCATGTCACGTGCAGGTGCACGATTGCTTATGATCAGATTACAGTTTCATAAACTAGATGAAAAAAACGTCGACTACGTAGATTCTCTAAATCTAGGTTCTAAGAGTTCTTACTTTTTGACAAACCAATTATATCATAGCAATCGGTGCCAAAGACGTGTTCTCCTACGTGAGGATGAACCCTACCACTGCCAGTGTCTGAGACGGCTTTGTTTGAGCACACCGGACTGATAACAAGAGCTATAAGTTGTATAATTTATCCTTGCATTGCTTTTACACTAAGTGTGATCTATTTACATATAAGATTGTACTTGAAATAGGGTGATTTTTAAAATATACTTTTCAAGGAAAGAAAACGAGAGAAAAGGGGAGAATGTTATGTCGAGAACCTCGAAAAGGCTTTGTCCCAGCGAGGAGAGCATACCTGCAAATTAGAGATAATGTTAGAAAAAATAATGCTGAATATGCGAAACAAGTCTTAGCCCTTACTCCTGCTAAAGAAAACGCTGCCACCATCCTGATTAGATGGCAGACATCTATAGCAAAGATATCAGAAAAATCCAGAAAATGTCGAGAGATAACTCTAAGAAAAGCTACGAGAAGGATAGGCCTAGATCCAAGTCATTCTCGAGACATAGCATCAAGAAAAGCTACGTGAAGGATAAGCCTAGAGCCATGTCGCCCTAGAGACCTAATACCAAAAAATGCTTTGAGAGAAGTGTAAGAAAACTGTAAGTTAGAAAATTAAGAATGAGGAATGGGTGCACCAAAAATTCAGAGAACAAGGTAGGAATGGGTGAGATAACATTACAACACTTTGTGATTTTTGAAACAATGCAACGTCAAAGTGGGTGTGGTAATCTTTCCGCCCATTCCAACTTCGTGTTTTACTATGAACTTTGAACCAATTATAGACTTGAATTGAGTTTTATCAGTAACTAATCCTTTGTAAATGCTCAACAATTATTTTTTTAAATCAGCAGTTTAGATATTATTCTTTTGTCCCACCACTTACCAGGTCAGATAGCTGTAATGTGTTCCATAAGCAAGGTATGACTAATGGAGCTTCCTGTTTCACTTTTGACATAAAACATTCCCCCTTATGATGTGATGCATTTCGTTAGTGTCACGTAATTTGATAACATACATGTATCTGTACTTGGTTCCTGAAACAATGTTTACAACAGAAAAAGATAATTGATATATATCTTGTATTTAGTTTGAACAGTTACCAAGTGTTTTATTTTAGCTTGGTGATTGTTCAAACTAAATGAGTGGGCGGAGCAATGGTCACTCCCACTTTGAGGTTGTACTACGTCAAAACAATCAAGTGTTGTAATTTTATCCCGCCAATTCCTACATTGTTTCCTTACTTTTCGGTGCTCCCATTCTTACTTCCTAATTCTTTTATTTAAAGTTATTTACACTTTTCGTACGAACTCACAAAACTTTTAAAGTCATGTTAATATATTTGACTTAATATACGCACTTTAATAAAATAGTAATAGCCACTACAACTTATAACCCAAAGTTTATAAATATAGAACACATTCCTACCGTCCACCCACCGCTTTCTGTGTCCATGTCGCATAAAACTTGAATTGGTTTGTTTAAGAACTGTGGCCAGATAGAGTAGACTCGGTTACTGTCTACATAGCCTCTAATCCTCAGATCTGTAAAGTCTGTGAGCATTGTTTCGTTGATGCATCTCTTGCTCTCGGGAAGCGGAAGTGTTCCTTTAAATTTCATAAATACTCGCATTTAAACCTATATCATTTTCATTTTTTTATTAAATTATAACTTTATGTGTGATTTTACTTTTTGGAGACCAGTTAGTACTAATTATACTTTAATAATTCTTCCTTGAAGAGGAAAACATATAATTTGATAAATTTACTATGTATTACATATTAGTAGAGTTTATATATTACTAACAACTAATCAGCAATCATCATAACAACAGCAAAATTCTAATTGAGTGGAACTAGATATATAAATTCACTCTTTATATATGATAATAAATTAAGTTTATTAAAGTCTCTGACTGGGACTTCCATCAATATATTTTTAAAGTAAAGTCGTATGATTATTGTAGTAACAAACGTGGCTTATATTAGAAGAAACTTCTTAGTTTTTACCATTTAAAGAACGGAAAACATCTATGTTGTCCCTGTATGATTTATATTTTTTCTTCGCAAATAATAAATCGTTAAATACGAATCATTGTTTTGAATTTTTGAAAAAAATAGACCAACAAATTCTTTTAGCTTTATAAAACTGACCTTTCAACCTTTCTTTAACCAGATTTACCATTCCCCATACTGTCGTAGGTAGAACCAATTTAAAATCATAATATGTAGCTTCAGGGTTACGAATAAGGTTTGGGTTTTATGTTCTATTTTTCAGTTAATATTTAGTTTAGTTGCGACTTGTATGGAATAGCAAATACAATATTTTGATTTTAAACTAGGTCTATAATATTTAAAAACCTTTAAAATTTCGTTTATATAACGAAAATATAAATAAAACAAGATATCTACAGATTTATTTCCAGGAGTTTTCATCCATGATTTCAGATTCTTAAAGGTAAAAAAAAATCGATTTAATAATTAGTAATAATTTCAATACATTATATTAAAATCGTGTTCAAAAGGTTTGTTAATTTGACTTTTGAATAGAAATTTCGTTGTCGCTAATATTTTCTGTAATTCTTCATATAAACCATTGTTATGCGTTTTTTATATAAAACAAAAACGTCTCCTGTTATTTAGTATTACTGAAATACAAACTGGTCTAGCATGGTCTCTTGGCTAGTATGTTGGATTGTGGATCAGAAGGTATGAAACATTATGCTATCGAACATTAACTACACTTTCAATCTGAGAGAGATTTATAAGAGTGGCGGTTAACTCTTAAGTTCGGTTTAAAGTAGTGGCTTTGACTGTCTCTTCTATGTTTAGAAGTTGATAATTATGGACAGCTATACATGACCACTCGAAGCCTCCGACCTAGTCGTTTAGTCAAAGTGCACATAGGGAATCGTTCAGGCTGAAAATACCAATATCACCTCCCAGGCTCACTTATTTACCTTAGAGTAATCGGATAGAAGCCACGAAATAACAGGAGGCTCACCAGAAAATAATTTGCATAGAGAAATTTGAATTTTAGTAACCTTGACTAGAAGACATGTATAGTAAAGTGAAACAAAGTTTTTTTTTAACACAAACTCAATGTGAGTTATATGTAAATGTCGCGCCTTTACTGGACAGCTCTCAGTGTATGTAAATGAAATAAAACGCTGCAGTGATGTCAAATCATCGTGTTCCAGACTGAGAATACATGGCATTATATATTAAAAACTATAATGTCCTTCTTCTCACGTCAATCTCAATACAAAACAAGGGATATTATACAGGCATCACCAGTCTTGTCAATGGAATAGGCATCTGTCTATTTCTTTAAAGCCCCCCCCCCCCAGTGGCACAGGGGTATGTCTGCAGACTTACAACGCTTGAATCTGGATTTCGATACCCGTGGTGGGCAAAGCACAGATAACCCATTGTGTAGCTTTGTGCTTAATTATAAACAAACAAAATTTCTTTAAAGAATGGTTTACTGCCATAAATTTATTGTTGAGTCACTAAAACGAAACACATTTCAAAATGTTTCCATAATTATAAATAACAAGCTATAAAGAAACAAAACCCAGAACAATGTATATTTTGTGTCATTAATATTTAACAGCTTATTGTTTTTAACCCTACAAAGATACCCCATTTAAGGAATCGTTGACGGAAATCTTTAAATAAGCTTTTGAAAATCAACATGTAGACTTAGTTTCTTTGATAGGGCTTTTCCTGCAATTTGTTTACTAAGACGGCCGCCAAAAATACTTTTCATTAACAATATTATAATAATATTTTCTCTAGAGAAATGGGTATTTAAATGACATCCATAGATTACTGCGTATCATCAAGCTAGATTCATTTTAGAAACCATACTTCACTGACGTTCAACTGAGCAATCCAATCATGAACAGCACGAGAGGTGGAAATGTTTTGTTCCAAATGATCTGTTTATGGTTAACTGGAATGTTTCTAACAGTCTGCGTGACAGAGGAAAAGTCTGACGTTTCACGGTATGACTTGAAGGACATTTTGGATGCTTTACTTACAAAAGTGTTGGGAATGGCGAATTTGGTTAAAGAAAAGTTGAAAGGTTAGTTTTCTAAACTTAAAGATTATTTATCATTCTCTTTTCTACCTAAGCTAAACAAATACGTTGGAATATTCTGAGACATTACATTTATTAAAGGAATAGCTAAGCTATAAAAAAGGTGTTTTAAAATGTTTCAAGGGGAAAAAAGGTTTCATCAAAAGTCAATCATTTCTACTATATAAATGTATAGAAGCCACTTCTATATCAGTGAGAAGCATTAAGAAACGTAATTGATTATCATGTATAAATAGTAAATTCTTAAATCAGAATTACGCTTCTGCATATAATGTTTTAAAATTATGATGAACATTGAATAATTTTGGATAAAATTCAGACTCTGTTATTATTGGTTTTAATTGTTAACACATGTACACATCTATTTATCAATGAATAAGTATATGACGAAATGTCTCTGTTCTAAACTTTGTTTCATCAACCAATAATATATATATATATATATGTGTATGTGTAATAAAATTATGTGACACTAACGAACTGCATGACATCATAAGGGAGTGTTTGATGTCGGGAGTGTAACAGGAAGTTGTAGTAGTCATAATTTACTTATGGGACACATTATAGCTATCTGATTTGTAAAGAGTGGGCCATAAGAATAGTATCAAAACTGATAATTTTTGAATGTTTTTATATTTCTAGAGTATTTAGAAAGGATTAGCTACTGATAAAATTCAATTCAAGTCTATAATTGGATCAAAGTTCAAAGTAAAACACGAAGTAAGAATGGGTGGAATAATAGCCAAAATAGTGCTTTAATGTCATCCTGTCCATTCCTACCTTGTTTCCTTACTTATAGGTGCTCCCAATATTACTTTCTATTTTTTTTTTACATAGCTTTTTAGGTACTAAGTCTCGAAAGTGACTTCGCTCTAGGCTTATTCTACTTGTAGATTTTCTTATATCTCTCTCTTGACAGTTCCTGTGTTTTGCTGATATCTTTGCTAAAATATTTCTACATCTAGTCAGGGTGGCAGCCTTTTCTTTGGCAGGGTTAATGGCTAAGGCTTAGTTTGCATATTCAGCATTATTGTCTCGAAACATTATCTCTAATTCGCAATAATGCTCTCATCGCTGTGACAAAACTTTTCTAGGTCATCAACTTAACATTTTCTCCTTTTCTCTCGATTTGTTTCCTTGAAAGGCATATTTTAAAAATAGGTCACAATTAGTTTAAAAAGAACTTATGGGTAACTTATACAACGTATAGTTCTTGTTTTCAGCATTCGTCATAACGTAGGAGAAACACGTCTTAGACACCGATTACTATGATACAATTGTTTTGTCTAACACTGAACCCTTGAATGAGATGTATAGAAACTGAAGTACGTGATATGATGGCGAGTTCTTACTTGGCAACTTACAGAACATGCACGTAATCATAGAATATGGCTACTGGTGTATTGTTAACTTGTAGTGTGTTGTAAGATGATTATTATTACTACTTGATAGTACCAAAGCTATAAGTAAAACTAAGAGAAATGCTTTTAGCAAAGGTAGCGTAATTCAATCGTGTGCATTTAAATTTATATACGCTGAAGGAAGGATAGAGCTATACATTTCCAACAACGTTAAACAATCAGTCACTCAGATAGTCAGACTGACGAATGTGTGATTCTTTTTACTCTACGGACTTTCTCAAGTGCTTTAGTCGCTTCTAACTTTGCAGTTGATTTGTTTAATACTCAACAGTGTGCGCAAAGTGCTTATAAAGTTTTTTTTACATTCTTTTCAAGGCGTGTTCGTGATTTTAATATTAATTGCGCATCTGTTCAGTCAGCATTGTTGACTTCAATAATCTCTCTCTAACATCACATTGATAACAGTACTAAATTATAGGGTATTGTTTTGTTCGTTTAGATTTTCACCAGGATATTCGTTTTCACCAAAAGGATATTCGTTTCTTGTTTAACGTGTTTTGTATTCAAAAGTAAATTCATTTCAGTACTCAAATAAAAATTAAATAGTATGCAAACACATCTAATGTAGTAGTCACAGCTGAATACGAAATTTTCTGAAATGAGATTAAATAAATTATTATTGTATTATATTTCTCTTGAATTAATAAGAAATAAAACAATGTATAAAAAAATGAACTATAAAATTGGAGAAAGGAAGTTACTCATTCCTAACTTTCATAAACTTGTCCCTCTTTTCCTTGTTGGTCGAATGTTTTAAAATTATTTTATACATATACCAGTTATAATGCAATATATTGGCTAAGTTCCAATAAATGTAATTAACAAAACTTGATTTGGTATTGCACTTTAATTGATAACCAAAATGGCACATTGACATCACATTAGTTTGGACGGAAAATTCACTGGGATTTTATTTAATATTTGTTACTTCTTAGCAACTTATGGAAGAGATTGTCATTATAATAATGGTTTCGAAAAATATATCCACTTTAATTAGCAGAAAATAATATATTTTTTAAAGAAATGAAGGGCTGGCCATCTACTGACAGATAAAATAATCCCTAAAATTCGAATTTTGACCAAATATATATTTTAATGTTTTTATATGTGCAACAAATCCTTCTAATGATTTGAAACGAATATTTTGATTCTATTTCTAGATGAAAAAATGAGGCCAGCGAAGAAGGAATGGTTTCTTCTGGATGGTACAAGTACCCTGGAGCACTGCACCAACGTTAAGGGGACATTTGCAGAACCCACGCTTTCCAACTTCACCTCCATATTACTCTATGACAACATACCAGGGTAAACGCAATTAATAGGGAGAGCATCATATGGATCCTATACCATGAAGTATGATATAATTTTGAAATGTTACTGATAAAATATTAAAATATAGTAAATACAAAGTTGACGTGGGATAACAAAATCTGTAAAATTACAACCAAAGGTTACACTTTTTTAACAAATCAAAGAAATTAGCTTAAAAAATCATAAAAGAGCATAAAAATCAAGATGTTACATGATGGTGTAATAAACTAGTACATATCAATACAGGAAGTCATTAAAAAGTACGGTAAATATCTAATCACAAGTGTAAGAAGAAGCAACATGAAATTAATTGCAATCAAATGACACATAATTGCCAACTAAATAAACTACCTGTATGCAGAAAATAAACAATACCATACATGAAAAAAATTGCCAAAAATAGAGTGTGGGAAATTTTTCTTTTGAAAACAGAACAAAACAGTAAAGCATCAAAATATCAGTGACACATGGTTATTGATTATCGTAAAGGATACACCTGGGCGCCAACGAAAGAAAAAAGACAGAAAGGTCCAAAAGCTGACAATCTGCCTTCAAACTCAACAGAAGACGAGACCTGACGTGACACAATATATTAACGAAAGTATCCTGGAACTTCTCATAAACGTATCTGTTCCTCGTTAACTATATAACATGTTTGAACAGAATTAAAGAATACTGAAATGAAAAAGCAAGATTTTGCGACACAGACAAGGGAACATGATAAAGAACAGTATTAGGTGAAATAAAAGAAATGAGTAATAAATAAATACAAGAATCTATCATGGCATGATAGATTGAGCAAGACTCAATGGTACTGATATGCCAAAGGTAGAGATTCTCCCAAATAGGTAGAACATTGTGGACAATGTGCCAACAGAAAGCTTGCAAATGCAGCTCCACGTGACGCAATGTGACCCAAGCCCAAATGGAATACCAAGGCAGATGGGGGTTAAGCTATTCAATGCGATGATGATTTTGTTTAGTGCGGCACTTAGTCCAAATACAGGGAATCCTCAGACCCCCACGACGAGTAGGTAAATGCAAAGAAAGTTGGGAACCATTTCTGTTTTCCCTCCCCACAAAAACGAAAAAACACTGCCATCAATTATTCGAGTATAAACATCCATCCTTCAAAAGGAAAACGGCACCTGTGTACCACAGTATAGGCAAGATCTACTGACGAATAATATTTTCCTGAAGGAAGACATTGGATAGGCTAAAACAAAAATCCTGAACAACAGAATAGATACAACCAATGGCCTACTCCAAAATAACATCAGGAGTTGAAACGAACCTAACCCAAAGCACTGAAAACCAGAGTCCGTCCATGATAAACCAAAAGGTTTGTCAGAGAATGAAGTCAATTTTCCCAACCAGATTCAACCTAGAGAGGAATGATTGGAAATAAAAGATTTACATCATCAGCATGACAGATATGCATAACAGAAACACCACTACCACCCTCATGCAATAGGATACCGCGAATGTAGGAAGAATGATAAGTATACGACAATAAACACTTGATCGTTAAGGTGTACAGAAGAGGAGACAATGGGCACCCCTGTCATACACCTTGAAGAACATGGTAAAATGATGTCAAAAACCCATTCACCAACAATTTGTTGGAAGCTGAGGTGTACAAGGACTGGAGATAATTAAGAGAAAAAGATGGGAACCCACACCTTCGCAAAATAATCCACAAAAAAGGTGAACATGATCAAACGTCTTACTTTTTTTTCCAAAAAAACAAAAATAGCCGGGATATTTTTGTAATCAATATAATATAATAAATCATGCATTAGTACAAGGTTTTACTGAATTTAAACAATCCTCCTTCACCCATATCGTTTTCTGGCTATTACTGTCCATCATGTTATGGAATCTTTGGAGCCTGGCAATTATTCTCGGGTTCATCTATGTAAGTCGAGACAACTTGCTAAGTGTCGCCATATTTCACAATTAGTGATGGACAGTGGCCAGTTGACTACTGATGTTAATGCTAATTTAAATTCCTGCTACGTTTATTTTCGTAATTTATACTCTCTTGCATTGGTGGAAATTGGGTTGTGGGATGACATAACCCAGTTTTAGCCAACCTTGTATCAAGCTTTCTTTGATGACTTGACAAAACCTCTTTCTGTGGGGGAGTGTTGGGCTGCGATTTAGTCATTGCACCTTGGAAAGTGTCTTGGGCCTCATGGCCACCTGGTGGAATTGTATCGTCATGTGTGGCCATATATCGGCCTTCATTTTGTTCAAGTATTCAACGACTGCTTGACCCGAGGTTGTCTGTCTTGGTTTCTTTAATCTGTAAAGATCCACTTCATTCTGACTTTCTGTCCTCTTGGAAACCCATATCTCTCCTCAATGTTGATTACAATATTATTTCTAAGGTGTTATGTCTGTGTATGGGTGCTGTTGTGTCTCAACTTGTTCCCTGCACCCAAACATGTGGTGTCTAAGGTAGAAGTTCTTCGAGCATCCTTGATTAGTAATTACTTCTTAGGAGATAATTATATTTAAATCAAAATAACTGCCAAGAACAAGAACAACAACCAGGAAAAGATTGTGATATCCAATATCAATATCACTTTTGACTCGTTATATGTCCAGTTTAACCCAAGGATCATCAGGATCACCCAGGAGTAACGTTGCGAAAGCTGCTTGTTTATGCCAACACTTAAACAGAGTTTAAGAAGGAATCGACAATATTATGAAAATAAGGAATAATTAGTTTATAATTCTATTTTACTTAGAGGTGGGTGTGTAAGGACAGCTTGAAAGGGTCGTCTGGTTCATTTGTGGTTTATATGTTGTGTACAAGCTATCCTTACTAAACCTTAGACAAAGCTTAGGAAATTATCTATTTCAATCAAAACTTGTTTTGAGTCCCTAAAACGAAACACATTTCAAAATGTTTCCATAATTATAAATAACAAGCTATAAAGAAACAAAACCCAGAACAATGTATATTTTGTCATTAATATTTAACAGCTTATTGTTTTTAACCCTACAAAGATACCCCATTTAAAGAATCGTTGACGGAAATCTTTAAATAAGCTTTTGAAAATCAACATGTAGACTTAGTTTCTTTTCCTGTAATTTGTTCACTATAACTAAAATACTTTTCATTAACAATATTATAATAATAATTTCTCTAGAGAAATGGGTATTTAAATGACATCCATAGATTACTGCGTATCATCAAGCTAGGTTCACTTTAGAAACCATACTTCACTGACGTCCGTAAACCTACCGCTATTTCTCCGCAGAACATCAAATTTTGTGTCTGTTTAATTTACTGGACAATAAATAATTTCGAAAATGCCATTTGACACTTCTCGAGTTAAAGTTAAAACTCTCATGGTTAAAATATATTAAAATAAATATTTCTCAGAACTCTTTACCTATCGACAACTGACTGTTGAAACTTTTACGTCTTTCACAATAAGAGGATTCACCTGTGAGTACCCCATATCTACAGCTTTGTCCCTTTGCAGCGGTTTCCAAGCAGCTACACGTAAACTGAAACAATCCGTACTGATATGTATCTCACTGTTCACGAGTTATTATTCTCAGCGGTATTTGCAGCAACGTCTTGCATCAATTTTTCATACTGGTTGTCTTTTAACAACCAAGTTTTAACGTCTAGATGTTTGTTGGGTGGTATTTGTATAGAAATATACATAGAAAAATTATGATGCCCGATGAAAGCCAGTTGAATACAGCTTGCGTGTCTTCTGTTGTGTTTTTATTGATATTCTACTAAAATAATTTTATTTATGTAAGCGCGCATTTACTATCAGCCTTACTATGATCATGTATAACATCCATTTCTAGCTTACATTGTACTATGATGACAGAAGTTGTTATTCAGTGATTTTTAAGGAACTCAAGGTTCACCGTACAAAAACCCAATTTATTCACCTATGTTTTTCGGCCGGTGGATCAGCGGTGAGTTTGGGGACTTAAAGCGTTAAAATTCAGGGCTCGATTCCTGCGGTAGACAGAGAACAAATAGCCCATTGTATATTTTTTTCTACTAAAATACAACAACAACATTCACTAAACTATAAATATCTTCTTATCAGATCCGTACTTATTTGAAACTAAGACACTGATTTACTTGTCCAGGTTAAGTAGTTGGCACACAGGATCACCTACAAAACTTTTTTTATCCGATAGGATTCTTGATGCTTGACGAGTCTCTTTATGTAAAATTCGTCTTTACTTAACTTTTCTTACATGATGTTGTCAGAATTTATCTCTTAATTAACATATAATAGTTATCGAAACACCTCATATTTAAATGTTAGAATATAACAATACATTTTTTTAGAAAATTTAAACTTTTGTATCTGTATCACAACAGGTGATTCACTGACGTACCACAACGGTTCATTTTTCTCGACGAAAGATCAAGACAACGACGAAAAATCAATAAGTTGTTCTATTGAACGTGGCGAAGGCGGATGGTGGTTTAAGAATTGCGCCTCCAGTACCTTAAACGGCGTTTATCACAAAGATCGTAAAGCTTCAAAATCTTGGAGAGGAATTAGTTGGAACACTTTTGGTGGGGGCGATGTTTCTTTAAAAAGATCAGCTATGAAAATTAGACCAATTCACTTTGTTTACCCTCATTAAATATACATTGTTAGAAAATCAATGAGATTGTTTCTGAGGTGAATAAAATGAAATTAATCGATCATATAATAAATATTTTAATATTTTATCATTCAAGATTACAATAAAAATTATAATATGTCGATTATATTTATAATCTTAGGACTTCTGTGTACATTAAGATAGTTCGTGTACAATAAAGTAATATGATTTCATATAAATTCTTTCAGATCAACAGACAACTCAAAAAGTATTTGGAATTTAATGTTTATTGCGGAGATTTTATTTCATGTAAAAGGTATTTCACGTTCTTTTAAAATATGTTTTATATTTTCATAACTCTTTCTGATAATCAAATGGATTTGTGTAATGTGCAAAAAAAGACAAAAACATTTTAATCTTATTTACTTATTTCCAAATTTATTTCAAATATTTATTCATTTAAGTTTTGACTTCTAATTTCTTATCTTTCGTCCTAGACCTATCCTGTCCCCAGACGTAAACGTTCGAACTGTGAATATGAGGGTACATGGCTCACTTCCCGTTGCCACAAAAATCGCTGCTTTGCGTGAATCTCCGAAACAGAGAAACAAACCATACGTCTATGTTGTTGTTAACGATATTTTAAGGGTTACGTGCAAACGCTCATCAAAGTACGATGTATTAATTATTTAAACTTTCTATCAAGTCTGTCAAACCATGTAATGTTCATTGGACCTGTAAGCCTATTCAGTTTAATTTGGTTTGTTTTTAAGTTCAACGTTTTACATCTCCATGCCGAGGAGGTTTAATTACAAACTATAATTGGTACTGAAGATTGCTTTAAAAGAAATCATAGGGAACCAATCGTAAAAAACAAACAAAAAAACATGTTTCATAAATTACGTAAATAGTTTTAGTATAACTTAATTTCTTGAAATGTTAAGAAAATTATCAAATAATTCTTTCAAATTACAGGTCATAAAAATCGCATCCTTCTGAGGCATATTCATAAGTATGGTAGTTATACAAATCGATATATATTTTAGGCATTGTGGTATTAAATTAGATATTAACGTGATCATTACACTAATTATACTTCTCATTTAAGTCTTTATGTAGTAATAAAGCTTCTTACCAGCATCGCCACTATAGGATCCAAGAAACATCTGATATTTCCTTCGCTCACTCAACACAAGAAAAGAAGAAAACTTTGCATATGTTGTTTTTCCTGAGAAATCTTCTAATTCCACTCTAAGCTCCACTTCTTTATGGTTCGTTAAGGCAAATATTTTGTCATTTCCTTAAACAAAAAATTAAACTGCCATTTATATTGAAACACAAATAATGTAACATGTTATGTATTGCAGATTTACAAGTGTAAGAATACAACGAGACAATCGTTCACATTGTAAATATACTAAAAAATAAAGACATGAGGAATGAACTTAATAAAGTCAGTGAAGTATACTAAACTAATGGGACATCATTACTAGAAACACATAATATTAATAATAACTATCCTGTTTCTATATGTAGACTGTTTTTTTGTTTCATTTGAGTATGTTGTATAACATAAACGAATAGGGTAAACAAATTGTCGATGATATATCTACAAGAGCGTAGATAATTTTCCCTATTTATAGATAAAAGAAAAACACAAATATTTACAAAAATACAAAGAGAGTGAATAATTAAAAAATAGCATTTCTTTGGTTCATAAAACTCTTGCACGAATCTAAACGTTAAATGCTGAACATTTGATATATCAATACCTATACAGTACAAAGAAATGTGGCTAGTAAGTAACAAAACGAATTAGCTATTTCCTTAATAGTTTTACTAAACTATACTAAATGTCTATGTTTTATCAACCACGTTGGGTATAGACGCTAGCAGCTGACTTAGAGCAAGACAGCTATCAAATATATCATGACTGTATTGTTTGATTCACTGGATGACGTAGAATATGGAAAAACTTTACAATATAAAACATAATAACATCAATGGAAATTTTAACGAGATTTAGCGGTAAAACGTAATATTTCTGTCTGTTATAATATCATTTTGCTTGGTATTGTATTCTGTGCTATTCTCTCAAGTTTTAGAAGTTTTATGTTGAGATCAGAAATGGTGTATCTAATACTGTTTTTATCAAGCTGAGATCAGAAACGATGTATTTAATACTGTTTTTTATAAAGCTGAGATAATAAAGGTTTCGATATTTATCTGAAATAAAACCTGGAGACTGAACAATTTTAACCTGTTCACACATATAAGTTGTATAATTATCAAAATGACAAAAACAAAAAATTAATCATAAAATATGGCATGTTCTCTCAGTTTACAACAAGTGTTTGTGTATTCGTTAAAGATTACAAGATTATCCCACATCTTAAATAATGGCTTTAACTGATTCGTTTGTAATATTAACAGCAAGTTCTTGTTAAAAAACAGATGAATGTAAGTCGCCCGGTCAAAAGTGTTCCCCAAAAATAACGACACAATTATAGTACCGATGTATTCATTATATTAATCTTTAAACGTTAAGAGATTTCTCTCTCCATCATACACTAGAGAAATATCCTTATTTCTGCGAGATTTGAGTTCTAGGTTAACCAGGATATGTTACATAACAGTAGCCAATATAGAAGTAGTGTTTTCTATAAAACTTCATTTAGTTGTTACATGTTAGTAAAAAGCCAGGACGCGCACGCTATCCCCACATATAAACATTCCTGTGTAAGAAAAAGCATACAAACCAAGCCAAAAATCTTCCTTTAGTGATCCAAATCCTACACTGTATTGATACCAAGTTTGATTGAAATCCTGGGGTTTATCGTCGTAGTATCCGCGACGTTGGATTAGCTTCAGTAAAGAAAATATATTAAAATTTTTTGCTTTCTAGTTAATCGTGAAAATAATTTGAGATAAAGATATTAAAAATAATTATAAAATACATAAAAATACCATAGTGGCTTCCCTTAACTGGTTA
>NW_013742414.1:0-10770 GCF_000517525.1 Limulus polyphemus | reverse complement strand
GGGGACTCAAACATAAGGGACGTGCTCCAATGAAGTTATATCAAGTTGGTACACCAATGGAATGAGTAGCCATTGACATTGCTGGTCCTTTGTCCCAAACTCGTGCTGAAAACAAGTACATTTGTGTGGTGATGGGTTGTTTTACCAAGTGGCCTGAGGCATATCCAGTACCAAATCAGAAAGCTACAACTGTAGCTTCGGCTATTAGTAATTTCTTCTTCAGGTTTAATACAAACTGCAAACAGATCAAGGCCATAACTTTGAATCAGCTGTGTTGCATGAATGCTGCAAGTTTTTTGGCATACGAAAGACCAGGACAACGCCACTTCATCCACAGTCTGATGGGATGGTAGAAAAGTACAGTTGAACACTAGGACAGGAATTGGCAAAGTTTTGTAATACCCGCCAAGATGACTGGGATGTCTTACTCCCTCCACTGTTGATGGCCTATAGGACAGCAGAGCATGAAACCACTGGATACACTCCAGCAAAGTTGATGTTTGGTCGGGAAATTCGGTTGCCAGTGGATCTGTTAACAGGACGCCCACCTTATGAAGAGTTGCCTGAGAATGTGTCAGAGTTTGTGAAAATGTTATCGGAAAGGATGGATGATATTCACCATCAAGTGCGTTCAAACTTGAAAACGTCAGCTGATTTGATGAAGATATCTTATGATAAGAAATCTACTGAAGTCAGATTTGTACCAGGAGACAAGGTGTGGTTTTATAATCCAAGGAAGACCAAAGGGAAGTCTCCTAAGTTGTCTTCTCCATGAGAAGGCCCATATGACACAGTAAATCGTCTCTCAAACGTGACTTTTCGAATAAAATGTGGTCGGCGAGGTAAGCCAAAGGTAATGCATGCCAACAGGCTTTGGCGTTATCACGGTCCAGGACATTTTAGTTGGAATGAAGTGAACAATGGAACAAATGATGCTGTGGAAGACGTGTCACATCAAAAAGTCACTGTCGAAGAAGAAACTGTACCCGGTTTTGAGAAGGAAAACAGTGAAGCTGTTAATGAAGTTACTCCCACTAATGTGACTGCTACCGATAATGAGACATTTCCTGATGGAGCAGATGAACCTCACGTGAAGCAGAAGCCATTGAGATGGAGACCAGTATGGAAGAAGAAACGTCCTGTAAAATTAAGAGACTTTGTCGTATTTTAATTTTGTGTTTGTAAATTCTGTACATTTAATTAAGTTATTGTTGGTTTAATGTAAGTGGCTATTGCTCGGGTGAATCACTGTGATTTATAGCCTGTGTTATAAAAGTAGTTAAGTTTAACGTACTGATTGGAAATTCTGTGTATTACAAAGTTGTATCGAGGAAAAAATAAACTGGTTTAATTAAGAAAGGACTTGTATCACTGAAGTTCCTCGGAAAGAATTTATACTGGAAATGAACAAATGAGCAGACATGTAGCAATACATATTGGAGAAACAGAAAGAACTATCAGTCAGCATACTGATATAACAAGGCTCGTACACAGAAAAATCCACCATAGCTGAATAATCTTGCAACATAAAATCATTTGAATAAAAATAAATGGCATAGAAGTCATAGTTAATTCACTTCACATTTAAAACACACTTCTTGAATTCACTGAATAACCTTGATTCCAGATACGTAACAGGTACTTGTGCAACTTCAAAGGAAAAAGACATATCAGTTTGAGAGATTGTCCAATGCTAGTTATTAATGTTCTCTGTCTTATCTTACTTATTTACATTTGTTTTCATTTAGATTTTGTTTAGTTAACTAAGGTCAACACACTGGTTTTACTTTAAATATTTTTTTAAACTGATATCTTTGTGTTGATTAATACAGTTTTATTATTATTTGTCAATTTTGTTGCCTACTCTTTTTTCCTTGCTACTGCGGTATCCAGATGCACTAACATACAATGCATAACTAAAGCTTTCTGTGATACAGCAGATTCCACAAATGTTATGCAGATAATAAACTTCAAAAGGACAGTAAGGGAAACACAAACAAATACAAGCAAACCCATAAACAGAATATTTATGCACACTGCTAATGTTATATATTTACAAAACTGACCAGACTCTTAAATTCTATTGATACTACACTGGCTGATGGGGTGAAGAAGAAGGATTTCCAAACCTGTCTGTGCAGAAAAGGTACAGAAAGAATTATATGATGCTGTGCTTTCAAATCAGACAAAGGCTCTCATAAATAATAGTTTCCATACATCATTGACTATTATAAATAACATAAGCAAGGGAGAGCTTTCAATTTATACCAGTTTGTACACGTAATTGTTTCACCTCTTGGGATGGGCTTGTCATAATTTAGGGAGTTAACCCAAACACTGGCCAAATTGATATAAGTTTCTATGAGATAATTATTGCCATATGTAACCCTTTGCTTAATAAAAGAATTAGCACATGTTTATGACCTTTCGACATAACTACAGTTGTGGAAAATACTATTGTATCACCCTTTTTTCACACTTTTCTTGGTTCCTGTAATGTTTTACGAGATTGTGCATTATGGAAATATCAGAACTAGTGTAAAACAGTTATGAACATTGTGTGGTGTAAACTGACTCATACTGCAACCATCCAAACACATATATGCATCTTTATTAACGAACCAGTCGTGACAAACGTATCAAAGCAGATGATCAACAAATACTTGGCAAATACGAAAAGTTTCCTGGGTAAGAAAACCTAGATTTAAAGATAATTCCACTAATGTTTCTTGTTTTAATATTTGGTTGTGCTTCTTCTGGCCTTTATAACTGCTTTACATCGCTGTGGCATAGAGTGCACAAGAAACTGAATATAGGTAGTGGTGAGTTCATGATGCCACACACAAATTATGGCTTCCTGCAGTTCCAAGATGTTTCTTGGTTTCTTCTCTTGCACCTTTTTACCCATTATTACCCAGTAGTTTCCGATAAGGTTAAGATCTGGGCTGTTGCCTGGCCAGCATAGTGTCTTAATTCTTTTCCTTTGAAGATAGTCCTTCACCTGAAGGAATGAAATATAACCTAAAGTGCCTTTTCAACTTTCTCTTTATTTCACATCTACTGAATAGAGTGTATGAATATTACCAACCTTTTTAGCCCTGTGATATGGAGAAGAGTCATCCTTGAATGTGCGTTGATCAGCTCCACTGAAGTGATCCAAAATTGTTGGCTTTAACTGGGACTCAAGAATCTCGTTGTATTTGTCGCCATTCACAGTGGCTTTCACAAAATGCAGGTACCTCACACCCTGGCCAGAGATGCATCTCGATTTCACCCGATCCTGTGAATGCTTCACAGTTGCATTTAAACATGTTGGATGAAACTATTTTCGACATCGACGTCGTACAAAGTTCTTCCTATCAGACTCTTGCACGTTGAACTTTGATTCGTCGGAGATAACTTTGCTCCACATTGTTTCAGTCTAGTCAAAATGCTTTTTGGGCCAGTTGAGTCTCATCTTGTTGGTGAGGAGGATATTTTTCCTGGCCATCTTGCTGGGAGACTGGCTGACACAGGCGAGATCGGATAGAGTGTTTGATAACAGTGACCCCTGAAGTTTCCTGTCACTCTTTTGAGATCTGTGGATGACAGACGACAATTCTGCAGGCTTATGCGTTTCGGAAGAAACTTCTACTGACATGGCTTTAAATGCTACATAGTGTCAAGGATCTGAAAATTTAATGAACAGACATGATTTCATATGCTTGATGCCACTGTGAGTCTTCTCTGCTATTCTCTTCTAAAACAATGAACATAAACATTAGAAAGTGCATAAAGAATACATGGGATTGCCAGTGAGGTGCCTATCATCCTAGTGATTGTGAAGATGTATGGTAACATGGGCATATTTCTCAACATTGCCAGCAAAAGCTCAAAATGTAAGAGAGTGCCTTTCTTAGCCCTTTTCGTATTCTTAGATTGAGTTCTCACTTCAACTGCAGCTTCCTTTTCTCCCCAGTAAGTTATATTTGGTTTTAGAAAGTACTCTTCGTGACCACGAGTAAAGTGGAAGTGGAAAAAGAAACACATTCAAAATAAACTCTGCAACAACAAATCCTTTGATCACGGCATCATATTCTTACTTTTTACCTAATCTGCTGGAACAGGTAGCCAAAAATGTTTGCAATATAGCAGGTTCCAGAACTGTTATTCAGATAATAGATTAGAAATGGACAGCAAAGGAAGAACAAACGCAAGTGAACAAATAGATAAAATCATTATCTACGCTACTAGTATTGTGTAGTTACCAAACTGGCTAGCCTCTTAAATTCTTTTGTTGCTATTTTGGCTGCTGAGATGAAGAGGAAGGATTTCCACAATTTCCACAGGACAAGGACAAAAGCAATTATATTATGCCTGTCGGATTTTATAGGGCCAGATTCTTTACAGTAGGTGTCTATGATTTGTTGACGCAAATTTCAACAATAAATGTACAACACATAATCCACTTGTTTTACAATAATGTATTCAAAGCATATTAAACGTATATACAAAAATTCGTTACACAATTGATTACTGTATCCAAAGATTTAAATAATTGTCTCTTTTTCGTCCAAGTCCACACAGGTGGGTTCAATTACTTTAGAACACTCTTTGACAAGACAAACTATTCTCCTCTACTCTGTTGCTACAGGCTGTGATACTCACTTTAAAATTACCACTATAACTGTTTATTACCACACTTGTATCCAGAGCTTTAAATAATTATCTTTTAAGTAAGGTGCCCCCCAGTGGCACAACGGTATGTCTGCGGACATCCAACGCTAGAAACCAGGTTTCGATACCCGTGGTGGGCAAAGCACAGATAGCCCATTGTGCAGCTTTTTGCTTAACTACAAAACAAACAAACTTTTATGTCAAAAGTCCACACAGGTTGGTTCAGTTCCTTTAGGACTCAATAGACAAGACGAATCATTATTCTCTTCTCTGTTATTACAATACAATCTGCAATTATTACACTTTAAAAGTCGCCACTGTACACTCTTTATGACTAAACTCACAATCACGCAGTTTAATTTCACTTTTACTTTCACTTTCACTTACTTACTTATATATATATACTACCCGATTGAGGCCTAGAATTTTCTACAAATTACAAGACGTATGATGTAACAATACTTACAACAATTGAACTGCACAACCAATGATTCGTAAACAGTTACATAAGTAAGCCTGCGATAAATTATCGCTTCTACAAATACTGAATTTAACACTCTCGTTTTATAACTATCTAAATCATAGCTATCATGTTATATTTAAATGAAACAGTCGTGTATATCTAACAATACCACTCATTCAAGTCAGGCAAAGAGTCCAAGTGTGAAATCAGAAAATTCGTAGTTTAATAAGTCTCTGACTATTTCAAATAACATACTTAAGGGAGAGAACCACAACTCATACCAATGTATACAAATATCTCTGTCCCTCTTGAGATGGGATTGCCAAACCTCAGAGAGTGGGCACACAGACACAGATACAAACTGATACAAGCTTCTATAAAATATCCATTACTATATGTAACCTTTACCTAAGCAAAAGGATTAGCACGTGATTACGACCTTTAACCATCCAATCAACAATATGTCATAACTGCATATAAATTTGGAAAACATTATCTAAATATACCTAACTACAACTATATTCTAAGCCAGACATGGAAGGCTGAAATGATCAGTTATTGCAATTTTAAAACCACGCCAGTACCTTTTGCACCCACTTTTATCCACCATTTCCACGAATTTCCTGTTATTACACTATGGTTTCTAAAATTTTTGCATAATCTCTAAGCAAGATCACCAAAACTATAAACTGAAGTTCAAGGACATGTAAGGCAAGTTTATCTGGTTAAGATTTTATTGAATAATAATAATGATAAACACTTTGATTTACAAATATAAGCAAAAAGGACTCTGCGGTCGTATAAAACGTATGTAGTAGTGTGGTATTTTCAAATAAACGGATTTCCATGTAAGTATCATATAGGTGTGCTTAATAATGGGGGAATCAAGTAGGGAATTTGTGAAGTAATCCGAATTTGAAAATCGACTGAGTCTTAAGCTGCATGGGAAATAAGGACACGTGATGTAAAGTGAAACAATCTATATTAAATACAAAGCAAAAAAGTGTGCATACTTGCACAGGCAAATGGACGATCATCTCTACTGGATCTGTGAATAGACTGGTAGCTTTCTTTCTCTCGAGACAAACCCCTCTCGAACAAACATTTAGAGAAACAAGTAGAACCGAGAAAGCATATAGGTTTTGTTCTTGCAAGAAACCTTATATCCTTTCTTTGCAATAGCATCACCATGGTCATTCTCTCGCCGCATTCGTTGTCTATGACATAAAAACATCATTCACTCGACCAGGACAGACTGTTACAGGCATTGACTCGTTCTACACTGATATGCGAAAATGCTGCAACATTTTCGTGGGTAGCGTAGATACTATCTGCTATCGAGAACAACAAAGACATAAAGGCAACTAGAACGATACCAATTCAACGATTGTGAGGTCCACGTATTTATGTTAAAAGCACATAGTAATAAGCTAAACGAAAAAATAAATAAATTTCTGTATCATTAAAGGTGGTGGAAACATATGATGTGCTCGTATATCACAGTAGACAGCTGTGGTATACCTTATTGAAGTATTGCAAAGATGGCTCTTAAGTTTTCTCATTGCTGTTCCTAAACTAAGAAATTCTAAATTTTGCACCAAGCCTCTTTAACAGGAATCAATTACCTATCCTATGAAATGGTTTTATTGTTGGCCAACATTACCTTTGATGGGAAGCTAGTTTAGTTGTCCGTGAGCTGGAAATATTACGAAATTCAAATAATTCAACCTTTGACTGGCCTACTGTAGAGGAAATGTGAATTGTGAAAACAGTTTTTCTGGTTCAAAACTTTTTTTTTTATGTTAAATGAAGCTTATATACATAGATATATATATCTCTTCTCTACAAAGTCAGAAAGCCAAATTAACCTGTAACAGAAGGCATTAGCATCCCTTTGTCGCCCAAATAAGCAGTGCAACAACTTTTTTCTTCATATTGTAGCCAAGATACTTACAAGATAATCCTGTTTCCATCACGTGTTTATCAAGATTGTGATCTCAGGATGCCAATCTCTGGCCATCACATCCAAATAAAGGAGGATGAGAAAAAGGCGCGATAGTGTTGTCAGAATATAAAAGTTTTTGCGACTATTCGTAGGCAATACAGTTGTTAATTGGAAATAAACCAAAGCAAAGATTTTGGGTTTCTAGCAATTGCATCGAAGTAAAAGGATAAAAATTCATTCTACGATATTTCGGTTACCCTGTTTATGAATAACCAGAAATAAATATCTATAATTCAATTATTATATCTAATTTTAAAAAGTGAAACATGTTTCGATGCTTTATTTGCTGAATAATGTTACAAATGTCATAGGTTAATAAATGCTTGGTACTTTTAATCCGAAAGCTAAATCTAAAGTCCAGAGCTCTGAATAGTTTTCAGAATTAAACACTATCAATAACGATTACTTTGTTCAATAATATGTCGGTGGTTTGAATTTTTTGTCCCGCTATAATCAGAAAATTCGATGTTTTAAAACTACTTTTTCCTACACTCCTCGTCTCTAATATCTCAAATTTTACGATTTCCAAACTTTTACTAACTTCAATATAATAAAACAAAACTATACTTTAATGTTAGCCAGCACTTTTTAATAACTTGTACTATAATATTTCTGAAATTTGTAATGGCAATAATAAATACGTCTAGCGGACCATATATTATTTTACCTCTCTATTCAATTAGCATCTTAAATTTTATGGACAACATTAATTTTTCCATTTCAGAAATACCATTTTATTTTGTTTATTACAAAGATTCAGTTACATTTTTTCATTATATACTTTTCTAGCTAAATATTTAAACAAAAGCTTTCCGATTAGTGAAAAATAGTTAGAAAAGTTAGTCAAACCAATTCATTAAACGTTTCTATTTCATAAACAGTGTCCTGCATTCCTAAAAAATGACTTTAACAGCCATCTATTGAGAGATTTAACAATTCTATTGTTTGAAATAAATAAGAAAATAAAGCAAATGGTTAATATCTGATAAGTCGGGTAAGCGTCACTGAAACATTGAGATTTAATGTATAACTTTTAGCTGTTTTGTTCTAAATAATATATTAAGATTGTTTACCATCTACGACATAACAAAGATACGTAAAAACTAAATAGTGGAATATTGTTATTTATTTATTATAAATTTTAAACATCTATTCACAACATTGTATATGCCTATATTTTTTGCGTGTGCTAGGAGTAGTTTTGTAGCTGATTATAATTTAGCTGGTTTTAGTTCTGTCATAAACAGATTTTCACAATAAAAACTTATTTTATATTAAATATAACAAAAAAAGTATAAATACATTTTCAATATCTAAAGCTATTTTAGGGCATCTAAAACATTGAGAATACGTTGTAAAAGAAATATCTACAATGTATTCAAATTCGATGACGAGGAACCCACTTTGAGACTAATAATGATGATGATGACCTGATGATGACAAAACTTTGTCGAAACGCTGTACATTTGCTGTTATGTTAAACTTATATTAAAGTTTTTCTTCATTACCCATTCAAGCCGTCTCCAGCCATTATTAGTCTACAATGTATCTTACTTACTTATCTATTTGTTAGGCGAGTTCTTTGAAACTATCTGGTGAAAACAATTCAAAGTCCAGTCCATGTAAACGATAATAAATGAGTTTATTTCTTCCTTAGTGTTTCTACAAGCTTTTACACTTTGTAACTTGTATGCCTATATTTACACTCATGGTAATTGTACTATACTAACGTAATGCTGTAAAGTTGTTCTTTCGCTGGTGAGTTATTTTAAATTATTTTGTGAAAATAAGTCAACGTCCAGTCTACCTACCAATCAAATATTAGTTTATTTCTTCGTTTAATACCTCTATAAGTTTGAAAACTTGTACACTGCTGTAAATTGTTGTAGACCTACGTTATAAACAAGTGAAGTTCAATCCTCCCTAAAACTACTAGTATTGACGTAAAGTCGACTTACCTGTACAAAGTATTTCAAATACTTTACGAAAACGCACAGACTGATTTGACTCTCTGTCTTGAAATAACTCACTATCTTGAAAACAAACTCCATCTATCTCCTTGACTATCTTTCAATTAATTCTACTGTTGAAACAACAAGAAGACTTGACCTCAACTTGGAACTTTCAAGCGTTCTTGGCCTATCGTAACATCATACACCCTCGAGACTTGTTTGTTTTGAATTTCGCGCAAAGCTACACGAGGGCTATCTGCGCTAGCCGTCCCTAATTTAGCAGTGTAAGACTAAAGGAAAGGCTGCTAGTCATCACCACCCACTCTTGGGCTACTCTTTTACCAACGAATAGTGGGATTGACCGCCACATAATAACGCCCCTATGGCTGAAAAAGTGAGCATGTTTGGTGGCACGCAGATTGCGAGTCGAGCGTCCTAACCACCTGGCCATGCAGGACCCACCCTCGAGACAACATACAAGTTACATCATTAAAAATATATAGCCCACAACAGTAAAAAACAACTTGTACAAAGTAACTTAACATGCACATGACCAACACTAATCCCCTTACTTCTCTAAAAACGAAAGAATACAGACTAGTTCATTCTAAATGGCTATAATAAATTTCCTAATCTACTAACTTGAAACAACCATTTTTAACTATCCTTCGACTATGCTTCGATCTCATATTTTTAATCTACCCTCGAATCTACTAGAAAACTTGTCGTCAAATCTTTAGAACTTACAAACCTAGTTAGTCATAATCACAACCTGTAGCTCCCTCTAGCAAAAAAATATAAAAATAAAACAACAAATCACAACGTTAGAAATATACACAATAGACTCTGTGTCATTAATGATATGTCTGTCTTATCCCAGTATATGACAGACGTTGTGTGTTTCACATATTGTAATATATTCTGCTTTGCTTTCACTTATAATTGCATTGAATATTGTCTTGACATAGCATTGACATCTGGTTAGTTGATAAGTTTGCTATGTAGAATTAAGTATATTATTGTTAGAAATATTGTTTCTCTGAAATATGTGAATATTGTTACGTCTCCGTTCGTTAGTTGATTTTCCATAACTTCGTTCCGACGAAACTTTAGCGACACAAGTCCTTACTTAATAAAACTGGTTTATTCTTTCCGAATACAACTTTACGATACACATAATTTCAACAGTTGCGCTATAACAAACGCTATATCTCACGTAGCCAACAATATTTTGTCCGCATACATTCAATTACTCATTACACTGTTGTCCCGTCACGTTGTCAACGTCTTATATATAGAAGACTAACACATATCTAGTAGTCTCCCGATAATTCACGAAGGTTCGAGAGAAGTGGCGTAATACTAGTCACGTGACCTCGCTGACGGAACATTGCCCCCTCCTTAGTATTGTTCGTCCCGAACAATACCCACTTACATTAAACCAATAACAATTAACAATAACTTAATTAAATGTACAGAATTACAAACACAAAATTACAATTCAACAAAGTATCTTAATTTAACGGGACGTATCTTCTTCCGTACTGGTCTCCGTCTCGTTGGCTTCTGCTTCACGTGGGGTTCATCTGCTTCATCAGGAAATGTTCTATCGTCGATAATAGTCACATCAGTGGTAGTAACTTCATCAAGAGCTTCACCATTTCCCTTCTCAAAACTGAGTACAGTTTCTTCTT
>NW_013742413.1:0-13219 GCF_000517525.1 Limulus polyphemus | reverse complement strand
GGTTGTAGCTACTAGCCTGTGTGGTTTATATAACAACTGTTTAGTAATGGGCTATCAACCAAGTAGTTCAGGTTGTAGCTACTAGTCTGTGTGGTTTATATAACAATTGTTTAGTAATGGGATATCAACCAAGTAGTTCAGGTTGTAGCTACTAGTCTGTGTGGTTTATATAACAATTGTTTAATAATGGACTTAACAACCAAGTAGTTCAGGTTGTAGCTACTAGTCTGTGTGGTTCATAGTAGCTACAACCTGAACTACTTGGTTGATAGCCCATTACTAAACAATTGTTAAACCACACAGACTACTTGGAAACCGTGATAAACAGTCTTTTCATGAACATGTCAGGTTCTTTATGTACACATCAACGTCCTGGAAACCGTGATAAACAGTCTTGTCATGAACAAGTCAGATTTTTTATGTACACATCAACGTCCTGGAATCTCTGATAAACAGTTCTGTTATGGACAAGTCAAGTTCTTTATGTACACATCAACATCCTGGAATCTCTGATAAACAGTGTTGTCATGAACATGTCAGGTTTTTTATGTACACATCAACGACCTGGAATCTCTGATAAACAGTTCTGTTATCAACAAGTCAGGTTTTTCATGTACACATCAACGCATTGGAATCTCTGATAAACAGTTCTGTTATCAACAAGTAAAGTTCTTTATGTACACATTGACGTTCTGGAATCCCTGAAAAACAGTCTTGTCATGAACACATTAGGTTCTTTGTGTACAGATTAACGTAGTAGAATCCTTGATCAAGCCTTTTCGTGGCAACTCTATGTACTTATAAAGTGTAATGAGTTTAGAACTTTATTTTGTATTTTATTTCTTAGTTTAACTAAACTGCTACTTTATGACTAATTTACTTTGAAATATTCTTGAAATTAAAACACCTTAAGGTTTTCCACACAATCGTATAAGTTCACATTGAAAGCCGAATGGCTGTTCGTTTTCTAGTGTTTACGATCGCTATCGATTGAACTAATGTAGAAATTAAAAAGTTTTAATGATAGTTAAGAATTTTATTCTTTTAAATATTAACTTCAACCTAACCTAACCAACACTAAGACAATGAACTACAACTAAATATATAAACAATTGTTACATATACCACACAGGCTAGAAGCTACAAACTGAACTACTTGGTTGATAACCCATTACTAAACAATTGTTACATATACCACATAGACTAGTAGCTACAACCTGAACTACTTGGTTCTTAGTCCATTATTAAACAATTGTTACATATAGTTCTTTATGTACACATCAACGTATGTTCATGACAAGACTGTTTATCACGGTTTCCAAACAGTCTGTTATGGACAAGTCAAGTTCTTTATGTACACATCAACGTCCTAGGAGTATGTTATTTGTAGTCAGAGGAAACTGAATGATACGTAACATTATTAAACAGGAGTATGTTATTTGTAGTCAGAGGAAACTGAATGATATGTAACATTATTAAACAGGAGTATGTTATTTGTAGTCAGAGAAACTGAATGATACGTAACATTATTAAACAGGAGTATGTTATTTGTAGTCAAAGGAAACTGAATGATACGTAACATTATTAAACAGGAGTATGTTATTTGTAGTCAAAGGAAACTGAATGATACGTAACATTATTAAACAGGAGTATGTTATTTGTAGTCAAAGGAAACTGAATGATACGTAACATTATTAAACAGGAGTATGTTATTTGTAGTCAAAGAAAACGGAATGATACGTAACAAGTAAAAAAGTTACATTAAAAAATTAACAGTAATGTTGAGATAGAGGTTTGAGTTTTTCACTGGAAACAACCAAACCAGTATAAGGAGTTGGATAAGGAAAAATATTATAGAGATATATCCATTAATTAAATGTAAATAACATTTTAATTTTACATTATTTCTTACAGCTATATACAACAATTGACTTATCAATCACTTTCAAAACTTAAACTACTACTTCATATTGGATTGGACAATCGAAAAGAAATACACTTCTACTACCATTTAACTCATAAATGTCGAACAAGATTTGAATGCATTTCTAAAATAACTTTTCTTCGTGGTAGCAAACATTGTGTTACATGATGGTTTACCAGGCAATACTTTTCATTCGCAATGTATTTTACACTAATTGTTTTCACATGAAGCGTTTTGAATATATACATTAGAAGAAGTGTGAATCTTGAAATAGTATATTCACAACAAAATCTCTGTAAAGCATTTTCTGTGCTAGCAAAATTGTATAGGTTTTCACATATTGCTGAGCTAAACAGAAAATAATTGGAATTTTTATTCTCACTTCATTTCCACGTGTGTTTAGTATACTTGTCTACCAAGTTGAATAAGGATTTAGTTATAAGACCACAAATTTAGCTATGATATACATATGTGATTTTCATGTAAGATGTATTCATTACAAAGAACTAACTTAAATCTATAAAACAGCCAAACTAGTATAAGTTCGCATTATTCATTGCATTTAATTAAGTAAAACATTTTCCTAGAGATCACTGGTAATCTTTCACTCTGTACTGTTTATTAATAATTTTTTAATGTTATAAGTCCTATTTTTCCGTGGATGCTACAATTGATTTGTATACATTTGTATAATAGATGTTAGCTTGACCAATCGCTGAGAAAAATTCGTAACAATATGGAAGTTCTAATTGGAAGAATAAGTTACAAGTATGTTACGTTAGAGCTTATCTACGTAAATAGGATAGTACTCGGCCTATACAGTATATCATACACTAATTACAGTATAACATATTCACGCTTTGCTGCCATCTATTGGTGTAAATTTGTAATAGTTCAGAAGGAAACCGTAACGATACTAAATTGTGCAATGACTTGATATCTTCACGTCAATTACTTATTACACGTGACTCTTTCACATAATATAATTGCAATGTTACAGAAATAAATATTTTTCACTGTATTCATTTCATAACGATAGAAATAACAATGGTTATTATTTTCAAGTATTTTTGCAAAATGAACAAAAATTCTAAAATAATATATTTCGCTGAAGTTTCTTCATTGCACATAAAGTTTTTCAGATTTTCTTACGATAGTCAGTTAGTTATTTTTTGTGGTAGTTGTTCCGAGCTACTCAGGTGGTTCTTTATTAGTGGGTTGCCTAATTCTGAGATGAATGTTTAGTGAAACTTCTGAGTTGCTCAAAAGATGTTTTGTGTAATAATTACATATTATTTGATATCCTGTCTTCCAATTATCGTATGTAAATTTATCTTCGTTCTCGAGAAGTTTTTCAATCACAGAATGTTTTTCTAAACTTTAATGGGAAGTTTTACAATTGTTGAATATAAGCATTCTACCGTAATCTGCCTCTTTTACCAATACTTACTTACATATATTTTGTTTATCTAACAAGAAGAATAAGTAAAAGCACTTTGAAAATAAAGTGTTTGTAACTGGGACAAACAGAGTAGAAGTGCTTTTTAAAAAAGAAGAACTAGAAAACGAATAAATTAGAGTTATAATCGGTGTAAAACATATATACACATATATACGCTATTATCCCTCTTATCAATCAGCCATAATTTACTTTCTTACCGCATCATCCACGACTTTTTTTAGCTTTGATCTGTGGATCCCAGGATCAGAGTAAGAAGTAACAACAGCTTCTCGTTTAACTCTCGCAAGCTCGAGATTCGGAAGACGCAGAGATACAGCATATGTAACGTTAGCTGTAACAACATACCGACGATAGTTTTAAAATATGGATATTACAAATTACGTGGGATTCAGAATAAAATAAATAATTTAATAATTTTATATGAAACGTTAGCTATAGTAATATAAAGTATATCAAATGGGAAGAAATTCCACACCATCTCACTAAATAAGCATATCCACGATTCCATAATAACATAGAAACTCTTTATAAACTTAAATTAAATTTCTCTGTTTGTTTCACCGTTTCATTCAAAGTTACATAAGAGCTATCTGCGCATAGCCTTCCACAATTTCGAAGTGAAAGATTAAAGAATGAAGGCCAATATTTACCAGCATACGCCGCCAATTTTGCGTTACTCTTGTCTAATTGAATAGTGGAATTTAAGCAATAATGTTATTGCGCATCCACAGCACGTGTTTTACGACAAAAGGAAGCCAATAAATAAGTCTCTGTGTTACGGTATGGGCAAGCTAACCATTAGGTCATGCTCGATCCAAACTAAGTTTATAAAGATGTCACGTGGGAAGAGCAGAGTGTCTATGATAACTTACACAAGTTTTATTACTATCGTATCAACTATAACATACTGAGAAACGTCTCAAAAACAGGACAACACATATAGAATATGATAGTTTGGTTGAAGAATTACAGTTTGATATTATATGACGAGGACAAAAAATACATAAGGCGTTTTTATATAGATTTTAAACAATAAATAAACTAAAATGCCAAATACATTTCATACAAAACGTTGTAGTTGTTTTCTGTAAATAGATAATACACAGGGATTCTAATAAAGTGATCATAATTATACTTACCATATTTACAAGGTTTCCCATCATAGTCCAGGAAAGAAGGCTTGCACTCACATGTTGCTTTACCATCCACCACAACACAATCTGCGTAGTGATTTTTGCACGTTTGTATATACTTTTCAAAATCACAGAGTGCTGAATAAAACAAAGATTGAATAATCCAATTACTCTGAAGGATTTTAGAATTAATTACTTATTCAAAAAAACATTTTATAATATCAGATCCGACAGACACAACATGATATAATACCCATTTCATTATTATTATTTGTACAGAGAAGAGTACAAGTCAGTCCTTAAATAGTAGACATCGATAAAGTTTAGATAATCCAATCACTGCTACATATGCAAATTCATGTTTTCGTTTCCATAACAACAAAACAAACTTTATTCTTTATGTTAATAACAAATGACATTCTTGTTAGCTTATTTTACACCAGTAACAACTTACAGGTATTGACAGGAAGATTTCACTTTGTAAATTATAAATTATTCTCTACCCCACTAAAAACAACGATCGATCGTAAATTACATAAAACAAGTGTCAGAAGAATGTAACGATTATCATGTAGCAGAAGAGACACTACTCGTACAGAAGTGCGTGTAAGAACATAATCAACGACTTGTTTAATAAACCTACATTTACACTTCCCATTTGTGTCCACTTCAGTCCCTTCCGGACAGCGGCACTGGTAACCTTTTTCATAGTTTCGGCTAACTTCACATTTAGCGCTACGAGATGAGCATTCTTTTTCACCAACTTCTCCTTTGTCACACAAAGGTTTCACTGTGGAACAATATCACAATTAAAGAAAGTTTAACAAAAGAAACCACCTAGAAGCAGTAGTCAGAACTATAGTGACCCTCAAAACTTGCATTCTTCTTTTGATGTTTAATTTTGATCTTGTATGCTACATTTGACCACAAGTTAAGACACTTGTGGTCAAACGTAGCATTCAAAATCAAATAGTAAAGGAATGAAAGTTTTGAGGGTTATAATTCAATAAAAATTTAACAAACACTAAGGCTTCACAAAGTAATTACCAAAAGTTTGATTTTAATAAATTGTTGAAATAGCCTGTCATGATATAAAAAACTGTTTCGTGTAGTTGTTATTAATTAATTTATTTTGTGAGTGAATGTTTTATGATTGCTTAGTTTTGCTCATAACAAGAGAGTTAGAAGCAATTATTTTAAAGTAAATGTTATGGCAAGTTTAGTTACGTAAATTGGTAAGAGTCGTACGTTGTTTTTATAACTCATTGATGTCGAGATTATTGAACATCGCGTGAAATGTATTGATGTAGAGGATATAGGGAGCAGACGATTAAGTAATAAACATATAAATAGTGTGAGATGAGCAGGGAAACTAGATAGACAGACAAAAACAGAGCAGACGAGAAGTAAAGTAAAGTTACGAGAAGGAATTCGGCAACAGCAAAGTTAAACGCAAATTAATCGTGGTAGGAGCGGAAGGCCTAATGATTAATATAGGCCTAACGGTTGATATATTAGAGTGAAACTAGCGGTGTTGAAAAAGATAAGAAGAATAGTTTATTTCGTCAAAGAGAGTTCTAAAGTTATTGAACTAGCCTTAGCAGATTTTGACAAATAGATAGACGATTCTCGGAAATACAAAGAAAGAAAAAGGAGCAGATGATTTTATAAGTATAGGATACAACCGTGGTAACTCGACAATAAAGTAAGTGAGCTATGCTCGGATAGTTTGGCGATAGTAACAGAGAAAAATATGTCGGCTTGTCAACTGAAATTTTAAAGTAATTGAATAGGCCTAAGTGGACTTTTGACAAGAAGAAGAGAAATATATATATATATATTTCTGTATATATATATATAATCTGTATAGTGTGAAGACTTTGTTGTACATACGTTTAACTAGTTCCGAATATATCTATATTATTTTGAAAACAAGTGAAATGAGTGCTGTTCGTTTATTTTTGAATTTATCGCCAACAAGTCACAGAATCTACTTTAGAAGAATTCTAAGCCCAACAACAACACACCTATATATTTACTTACTATATATACACAATATATAAAGTAAGTTTGCCGACATAGTCCCTACATTTATTTTGTTAAGCTAAAGAGGAAAAACGTTATTAATTTTAAATATATATCAAACGACACCACTCACATTTGCATGATATCCCATCGTCCGCTTGTTCCCACTTGCTCGATGGCTCACACACACATTTTATTCTACGTTCGTCTGTAAGCTCACACTTTCCAGTAGGACAAATGGCTGTCGACGATGGATTGTCTTTCCATTTCTTACTTTGGCAATATTCTAAAATTAACAAAGTATCATGTTATATATATTGTATTGAAAATTTTCAATCTCCTGAACTGTACACTAAAATTAGTTTGCATTTAGAAATTTAAAAGCTATTAATAAATTAAGTTAGAACTAATAAATAAAAAAAACGACAGAGGAGATCAAAATATATAACACTATAAAAATAATGGATCATTTTCATGAATTATATTTTATGATTTTTATAAAACAATATTTTCCATTACTACAGGAATAATGGTCTGATATGTTGGCAAAATTATGTGGTTTAAAACTAAAGTATCAAAGTTATAACAAATCTCGAAATTGTTCATTTTAAATCGTGAACGTTCAGTATACTTTCACTTTACACACATATATAGAATATTCTGGAAAAATAACTAATCATAATTTACTCTAACTTAGAGCCTGTACTAACAACATTAAATCACTCTCACTTTGTGTAAGTTACGTTTTAGTTCAAATATATCATTAGCTAAAGTAAGTCAAAAGTATTGAAGTTAGATTTTACTTCTCATCTATACAGCCAGCTTATATATAATCAGAAGTTAAATCTTAGTTCTGATCTATAGAGGTCACGTTATCGAGTAAAAACACGTATCTTAGTGCTGATCTATATAGGTCAAGTTACCAAGTATAAAACACGTATCTTAGTGCTGATCTATACAAGTCACTTTATCAAGTATGAAACACGTACCTTAGTTCCGTTCTTTATATCTAGCTACTTTATCAAGTATAGAACACACACCTTGGTGCTGATCTTTATATATATATATATATATATATATTTAACTTTATAAAGTATATAACACACACCTTAGTGCTGATCAAGGTAAAGTTCTCCAGAATTTATCATCACTTTAATTCATAGGAGTTTTATACGTAGACGTTTGTATTGTATCGTTTATACTATTATTTTATTATTGAAGAATGTCATGTTTCTATTTTTCTACAATGCAAAAGCGTTGAATTTGAAGGATAAAGTTTTACCGTAACCTATTTGTATCAAAGTAAACCTAATCTAACCCATTCGTATCAAAGTAAAACGTTGTCCAGTTCCACTTCTGTCTGTCTTGTCCTGACATGACGAAATAACTGATTCTAACTGTATGTGTGGTGTGACGATTTAGTTAGACAAGCGATCTTGACTCGTTTTGTCGAGCATCGACTTCTTCCAACACCAACTTTATGTCGTGTAACGACATAGTAAGACTGATCCTGACCCACTTTGTTTTGTACCAACACAACTAATCCTGTCTCTGTCAGTTGGATTGAAGCCCCAAATGGTCTTCTTATTTCTAATGAAGTTTGAACGTTAAAAAGAAATGTTACCATGTGAACTTTTATTCGAATAATTAATTGTTTGGTTCGGAGTTTGTTACAGATGATTTGAATACAAAGCACACAATAAACTGATATATTACATATTGGACGTTTTATAGTAAACATACTGTTTAGATCCACTATATAACAGAAACAAACTATTTTATCTTTAATAAAGAGTATTTAAACCTACCTACACATGTTCCACCTTCTTCTTCGTAGCCTTTTTTACAAATACACGTCTCTTTTCCCTCAAACAATTTACATTCTCCTCCATTCCCACACTTTGTCTTATTGTTCGTGCAACTCACTCCATCTTTGAGAACTATTCGATTAATGAAAGATCGAAATAAATAAACGTCTGTAATCATGTCTAAAACAGTTCGAAATAATCTGAAACAGACGAAGAGTTACTAAATGTAACATGATTTGTTAACTCCGTCAACTCTTTCATTGACTAGTAAGTAAACGTCTGTAATCATGTCTAAAACAGTTCGAAATAACCTGAAACAGATGAATAGTTACTAAATGTAACATGATTTGTTAACTCCGTCAACTCTTTCATTGAGAAGTAAGTAAACGTTTGGAATCACAACTAAAACACACCCTTTAGGAATCAACGAAATGACACTTTCTAATATATACTATTACGTGAAGAAGAGACACAGAGACCAATGTTTAAAACTAGGACCTCTGGACAGTGCCAGTAATCTTACACATCATCCTCTTAAAAGTTTGTTACGATTTTGATCATCTTATTAAATTGTTTTACTGTATTCCAACTCTAAAATCGGGGGCTCTATTCCCGTGATGTCAATAAATTATGTAAGTCATTGTTTGGTCAAACAAATTACATTTGTCTTTCATACTATATTTTAAAGTATAATTATATACTCAATGAATAATTATCATTAGCAATAGCCAATAATAATTTCTAACTAATGTTAAATACTATTATAAAATAATTGTATCAACAATAATAACCGAACTATTACACCCCACGTGTCATATTTAATAAGTCTGCTTTGAAGAACCTTTTTACATTTACTCAGTGTAGTTTGGTCTAGTCTGGGATGAAACGTATGTCACGTGGCGGTTTGGTCGACTCAAGACTAGAATACCTGGCACGTAGCAGCTTGGTTGATTCTGGGATGAAACCTATATTTAATATCACTGTTCAATAACAGGGAGTGTTATCCATTTTCCACAAGACTACAGAAGTTATCCAACATTAAATACGAATAAATTCGCTAGACACTGAAGCGGATGCTCTAGTTGTAAAGGTAACATCTAACTGCTTGAGTAGTCTAAAACATTAAACGGTATGACATGACATTTAAAACAAGTTATTCGTAATTTTAACACGTCTAGAATACACTGACACTTCGACGACAAGAAGTCAAGATTTTTCACCAATTAACAGTGTTAGCGTAATATTCTAGCATCCAAATACACAATAAACCGGTATTTATGACTTCACAAACAAAACAGATATAATTCAACTAATTGTTTTTAAATCTACACGTACGTGGTTACAGATGACCTGATCACGAAATAACGTTTACTTACCACATGAAGTTTCATTGGTTTTCAGACTATAGGGGAGAACACAGTCACAAAGATACAGTTTATCGCCGTCCTTGTCCTCTGAACATTTTTCGAATTCACTACAGTGGTTGTTCCCAGATTCACATAGAACGACTGAGTTTGATAAACATAAATAAAACAGATAACAGTCTCATAAGAACCTCCAGATTTTTAAGCTTGCTAATTCTGACATCATAATGAAAGAAACATTGTTTTGTTATATTCTCAGATATAACCAGTAAGCATTTGTAAAAATGTCACAATTCATCATTGTTTGTCAAACCATGAGAGATACTTAGTAAACATGTATACAATCAGTGTTTCACTAACGTACAAAAAAGCTTCATTTTGTAAAAAGTGAAAAAATGAACAAGCATGTGTTATAAATGCCGACAATATTCGTAGCTTGCATTCCCAGTATGACACGCAGAAACTTGTAATTTTAACATTAAAATACTCACAGGTACAAATGTTTTGTTCATTTCTTTCGTATCCAGGTTTACAAAGACATGATACAGCTTTGGGATTATCATCTGGTCCCTTCTGACATTCCTCGTTTTCTGAGCACAAGGACGGATCTTTGTCACAATAATTTATAGCTAAAATAAATCGAAACATTACAGTAAGATTAAAATAATCACATAGACAAACTGTAAACAAACTTAGCCTTGACATTAACCTCAAGGAAGTCACTATTCTTAAGAACTTCATAGATAAAACTGCACATACCTTCTTATGCTGTCAATCTTCAGGTAGAATAGAGAAACTTTGCTATGTTGGTGAAGAATGTGCATAATTAAAAACAAACAAACAAACAAACAACAAACAATACCTGTCTGTCTAGTCACATTACAGAGATGGTCAACTAATATCTGTCTGTCTGGTCACACTACCGAAATGGTCAACTAATGTAGATAGCAGAAGACAGTCTACATTACTACTACTGTTGAAAGATTTTACAGATAGCGAAGGCAGTTCATATTATTACTATTGTTTAAGGAGTTTACAGATAGCAGAAGGCAGTTTGCATTATTAAAACTGTTGAAGGGAGTTTACAGATAGCAAAAGGCATTATCTTTTGCTACTGCAGTCTACCCGACAAAACATGTCATCATCTTATTTGTTTGAGTCTACCAGCTTCTAAAGTCTAAAGAACTTCTCATCTCAAGTAAATTATGACAACCACTTTGACACGGTATGTTACTTTTATTGTCGGTTAGGCTTAGTCTTCTACTTCTAGTTTGGAGAGGTCAATGTTCTACTTTTAGTTGACGTATTGCGAGAGCTAAGCTTGAATAAAAACTTCGAAGTGGAAATCCTCTTAGATGTATATTTTATTGAAAGTTAAACGTGTGCAATCTATATAAATAAAAGAGTAACGGGTAAGAACATAGTTTATACATACTCGATATCAACAACTGTTGCACTAACAAAGTTTTCACCATACTGACTTTCCATCTGTCGGTAGAAATAAGAAACAAATTAGATAAACGTTAATAGTAAATTTATTGGAATAGCTAAAGTGTAAATGTTCAAATGTTATTCATAAGTTGTATTAATTTTGCTATATGAATCTTATAAATACGTAGGTTACACATAAAATAAAAGTTTATTTTCACAACTACAGTAAAACTAGAAACAAGTAGTTAATAAAATGTATGAAAGAAGTTTTCCACATTACACTGTGTTCCATTGGAAGCTACAAATAGTTAATTTTTTCAACTATTAACTTATGTAAAGAGATAAAGTTATATTAAAAAGAAAAGATGAGGTAGAATATCTATAGCTAGCAGAGAAAACAGATTGATACGTGATGTTAATATGTTGGAGTAGATTATTTGTAAACAGTCAAAGGAAACAGATTAATACGTCACGTTACTAGGTTGGAGTAAATTATTTGTAAACAGTCAAAGGAAACAGATTAATACGTCATGTTAAAAAGTTGGGTTAGATTATTTGTAAACAATCAAAGGAAACAGATTGAAACGTCACGTTAAGAACTTGGGTTACATTATTTGTAAACAGTCAATGGAAACAGATTTAAATGTCACGTTGATAATTTGGAGTGCATTATTTGTAAACAGACAATGGAAACAGATTGAAATGTCACGTTGATAAGCTCGAGTAAATTATACGTAGTTGGTTAGAAGAAACAGACTGATACGTCACGCTTATCAGCAAGAGTATGTTATTTGTAGTCAAAGGAAACTGAATGATACGTAACATTATTAAACAGGAGTATGTTATTTGTAGTCAGAGAAAACTGAATGATACGTAACATTATTAAACAGGAGTATATTATTTGTAGTCGGAGGAAACTGAATGATACGTAACATTATTAAACAGGAGTATGTTATTTGTAGTCAAAGGAAACTGAATGATACGTAACATTATTAAACCCCCCCAGTGGCACAGCGGTATGTCTGCGGACTTACAATGCTAGAAACCGGGTTTCGATACCCGTGGTGGGCAGAGCACAGATAGCCCATTGTGTAGCTTTCATCAGGCAGTTACTGAAACAATATTTTCAAGAAAGTTTCACACTAGATATGGTAAAATTAGATCAGGCAGTTTGCTTGTAGTTACGCACAAAGCTACACAATGGGCTATCTGTGCTCTGCCCACCACGGGTATCGAAACCCGGTTTCTAGAGTTGTAAGTCCGCAGACATACCGCTGTGCCACTGGGGGGCATCAGGCAGTTTGCTTGTGCTTGTAGTTACGCACAAAGCTACACAATGGGCTATCTGTGCTCTGCCCACCACGGGTATCGAAACCCGGTTTCTAGCGTTGTAAGTTCGCAGACATACCGCTGTGCCACTAGGGGGCATCAGGCAGTTACTGAAACAATATTTTCAAGAAAGTTTCACACTAGATGCGGTAAAATTGATTAAACAGTTACTGAAATAATATTTTATGTAATTTATATCTGGTATTTGGATCCAAACAATGCCTGATGTGGTATTTTTACCGTTCAAAATAATATAAATATTAGCCAATTACTTTGTTATATAATAAGATACTGATTTTTTTTTTAATTTAACCCCCCCCCCCCCTTCCTTCATTGAGAAAACAATTGTCTTTATGCTTCACCAAGTTTGGTTGAAATATTAACTACATAATTATGATTTTGTTAACACAAAACTAAACACTGAAATGTGTGAAAATCATCATTAGAATAATATTTTTTTCTCCAGAAAACTGAAGCACGATGTCATCATAAGTAATTTTTACCCAGGGTTATTTCCTTTACGTTCTTTTATTGACGACATTTTAAACGGAAATAAGACAACCAATAAATCGTTGTATGAAATGAAACAACTAACGGCAACACAAAAATGTATTTTCAAACTTAGGACTACTGCAAAGTAGAGAGACATTTACAATTACATGTCAGTAGAAAAACAACTGCCAAATTAATCATGTTATATAAATATAAATTAATTAGATAATCTCTATTGTGTATCAGTAACT
>NW_013742412.1:0-11834 GCF_000517525.1 Limulus polyphemus | reverse complement strand
TATCAGAATAAACTTTATATATATATCACTTAGGCTGTTTTAATTCTAAAGCAACAACAACAGAAGTGTGGGTCTTACTACAAAGTAAAGATTGTAAGAAGGAAAAATATAAAATTATTGTATAGTTCTGGTACTAGTAGTATTACGTAGAAATCACACAAATTTATCATAATAAATACTGAATCATATTATTATTATTATGAACTAAATATAAAATTACGCAAAATTATTGAACTTAACACTACACATTTAAATGCAAAAGAATATAAAAAATCACAAACTCTTTCAATTCAAAGTGCTAAGCCTAATTCATGTAAAGACCTTGCACTCGCCACTCGATAGCTCTTAACCCTAACAATCTTGGATCAACTTCTTTCCTAAAAAATATATCTATTTTGAGTTAATTTTTCAATATAATGATTAATCTAAATAGATATATGATACAGCATGGCTTAAGCTACTATAGAAAAATAATGAAAGTCATGTACATACCATGCAGTTTTTTCCAGAAGCAAGTTTTCTAAGGCTAGTACTATTGACCAATACTAAATACAATAAAACGGCAGTTACTATAATAAGCACCACCCACATTCATATTGTAAAATCCAGAAAACAACGTTTCATCACGTGCTTTGCTTATCATCCTATGATTTATCAAACGTGAAATACAGCTATTGGAATAACATGGAACTGAAATTGACACCTTCGACTAGGATTGGCTACAAGTTTTACAACTTAGGTTTAACACGCCCAGACACCGTATTATAAAGAAAATAGACTAGAAAAAGGTTTAGATACCAATCATAGATGGGAGGACCAGCACTGAAGTGGAAGGAAATTTTTTTTTAATTTAAAAAAAAATTTATTCTTAGAGGATGCTTATTTATGGTCTCAAACATATTTTGGAATTTTTTTATTAAATTTATCTTTTAAACTTCATTAAATGATACAATTTTGTACAAATAATTGAATGTTATGCTACTATTTACATAAATAAAATCTGAAATCCAATAAAAGTTCTCCATAATTTTTTCAAATGTGATTTTCCCTTCACGATAAGACAAAATGGCCATGGAAGGTAACGGGTTAAAGAAATGAGTATAGGCTATGGAAGCCCAATTACAGGCTGACACTCGGGTAAAATGTTTCTCTTGTAAAGAACTGTTAACGTGTGCAATGGTTTACCAGATATGGTGTGTTCCAACAGTTTTTTATTAGATAATTTTATGGATGTGTTTGGTTTGGGATTCTGTTTTGATGGGTGCCATTGCAAATGGGCCTGCAAACACCTGTAAGAACCATTTTACAAGTGCTCTTTGTAGTCCCCATCAATAAATGACATGGTTCAACAGCTGGTCAATTAACTCACCTACCAGTATTATTCATTCCAACAAGCATCATGAAAATTAATTAACTAAAATTAAGACTAAATCAACTAATGTTATGTAAAGAAATGTTTCTAATTATTACAGTTTTTAATTATTCCAAGAATCCAAGCAATTAAAATATTACCATCATGATTTCTTCATACTATTTTCAATTAAACTGATTAATCCCACCTCACAAAAATAATCAACTAATTGAAATGAGTTTTTCCAATTATTACTGTTTTAGTTTATTCCATCTATCTAAGTATCATGTGAAAATAACTGGGAGTTTGCCCCCGAAGAAGAAAGGTTCACCTTTTGAAAGCTCTCGGGTTATAGAGTTTTTATTCATTTCTATCAAGACTTCTTGAACCTACGTGTTTTTCTAATATCATGATTAGTTGCATATAATTGATTAATGAGCCCAGTGACTAATCAGTAGCCAATTCCACTAATCACCCAGCATTGCATATAATGCCTACTATTTTTGCGTGTCACAAGAAAGAATGAGAATAATAAAATATTATCACATTTGTTGAAATCAAAGTTGTGTTAAATTGTGCTACAGATTTTTGTTTCATTGTACATATAACCTTCAGTGGCCCCACTGCTAAGAGCACACACACAATGCATTTATTTGTCTCTTGATTGCTCTCGATCGGCTCATTGATCTGACACTCGTCAACCATGTTTTTGCTTATAGTACCTTATAAATATTTCTTTGAACTTACTCTGAGAGAGTGTGATGATAGTATATTAACATACGTATTAACTGACACTTCTGAAAGGTATCTGAAAACCTAGTTGTCTCATGTTGCTAAACTACCATCTGTTATATATGTGTGTGATACTCTGCATTACAATGTTTTATTAAAAATATGTTTTCTGTAATTTTGCTTGCTACATAATTTTAAAACTGTAGTTGTAAACTAAACCCTAATCTGTGGACTGTTTTACCAAAATAAAATATTAAAATACTCAATGAATTTTTAGGTCACAAACAAAGAAATATGCATTTCTAATAACATATTTAATTTCAAATTTTTTCATACTATTTCACTATAAAACTAAAATGTATCTTGCTTCATAAAATGTGTTTCACCTCTAATTCTCTTTTTACTGAAAAAAAAGTTTAAAACTACTGAAATTACTATTATTAACGACTTAACAGTTTATTTTGTAATTTCATCATAAGGAAAACTAGTATGTAATCAAATTTCTTATGCCAAACATATTTACCATATCAAAGACTTTTTTTTATAGTTGCACTAATAACCTGAAGATTAAAATAGAAACATAACACTGTGATTGGCACTAACACATTAATTAAATATATACTAACAATAAATATAATTTATTATTAGTACAGTAGCTTGATTTTTCTTCTGACTTTTAGGATACTTTATGTTGAAGATGTAAACCAGGGATATAGTCCACATCTTAGGTATGGCTTGTGTAGACCTAAATACTTAGTAAATTACACCCTGTTATAAAACATACATTTATTAGGACACCTAAATATTCAGAAGTATATCACTGGGATAAGAAAACACCCAAATGAACATTTATAAACCATGTCCTAATATGTACGATCCTCATCCAATCAGAGTCACTGATTTTCATATTACCAGAGCCATAGCTTTACAAGAGAAAATTACAACATTTGTGTCACTTTGCAAATTAATATCACATGGAAGTTTTACACAAGGTTTTGAAAATGAAATTTCTGGTGTAGAACAGTTTAAAGAAAATCATGACTAGAGGTACTTCTTTTCATAATATTCTACTACTAGTGAACAAAAATCTCAAGGTTTAAAATGACCAGAACAAATTTGTGTATTTTGGGCAACTTAAGTTGTTTTTACACTTTCTCTTAATACAGAAATTATAAATTAGCAGAAAATCTTACCCAATAAAGATTAATACTAGCATGATTATCATTAGATGGGAAATTTTTAGCTCTAAAACCATCATCCCATTTTAATCATTTTACAAACTAAATAAAAGCTGATAATGGAGAAATAGCTTGCTAAAAGAAAGTTGCTTTCAAAATCTTTCACACACTACTCAATACTAGCTACAATGGTTCCTAACAAAACTTTAAAGACTGTCTTTTGGTGAGCCAAGACTGTGTGACAAAAAATGGCAAGTGGTCCATTAATTTTTAACAAACATCATACTCAAGTTATTTTCCCATTATAAGTTTTGGTAACATAACTTCTGACCAACAAAGGATCATTTGGTTCTTCAAAATTGTTCTTGTACACCCACCCTTGGGAAAAGTACAAATTTACACCAATCTTTTCCTTATCAGAAAATCACAGATTCCCCTCTTAAATTCCTTTAAAGTGCTGGCCTCTACTACTGCTGATGTAAACTCATTCCAGAAGTCAAATACCCTGTTAAAAAATAAAATAAACTTAACTGGTACCTAGCCTTAACCTTTAACAAACCTCACCAAAAACAAGTGTAGTTGAAGTGTAGTTTGTAAGTAATTTTTTTTTTTAAAAGAGAGATTATTTAAATATTGTATTTTGCTTCAGAAGTTTAGTTCAGGCCACAGTTTTTACACAACTTACACTGAATCTATATGGGTTATAATAAAGGATTTCAAAGGTAGAAAGTTTTTAATTGCAATTGCTATAGGCCCCCTCATCAGACAGATGATGTGTAAACTGTAATGAAATCAAGGCTGTTATTCATAAAAATACTTATACAATACTTATGAGAAGAAACTGTTTAGTGTTTTGTAAAGTTATTAAATTAACCCATAAATTTTTTGTAGATTTATTTTACTAGTTTTAGCTTTTAATTATGCATTAAAAAAACAAAAAATCAAATCACCTGTCAGATATTATATTCATTATATCATTATAATATAAATTCTGTCATTAATCAATTCGTTACAGCCGTAAAAAATGGGTGATGTTACATTAGGACTAGATTTAATAATTTGGTTATTCCTACGTCGTTCTGCGCCCAAACATTAGGCTTAAAATGTATAAGTAATACATAGACGAATTTGTCAGAGTGAGATACAGACAGTAAAATCCCTTCGAAATCGACAATGATAAAAGAATTACAAGTTACATGACTGTACAACAAAAGCGTGTAAAAATGTCTGTACCACAACCACAATAGCAGCAGTACTAACTCTATAAATTATAATGGACATATATGATAAATTGGTATAGTGATATAGTCTAGAGATTAGGGAGAACGTAAACTCGAGAAAATGGCAAATTAATACCTACCTTGCAATTTTCTTCTGTCTGCCATATCTACGATTACGAATAAACATGTATAGGTGTCTGAAGCATAGTATTCTGTAATTAAAATAACAATTTTAAAGTGATTTTAACACGCGCAATAACATTCTAACCAACTCTGGTTTAACCAGCTTCAAAATGGCCACTAATCCATCTCCTAGCTTACACAAAATTTTCAACTATAAACTAATCCCAAGTGTCCCAGCTGTTACAACTAGTACTCCTACTCTATAGTTTTAAAGGCTCTAACAGGGAATTATTTACTCTTTACTGCCTAACATGGAAAATAACGTTAAACCATAAAATGGATTTCTTCATTATTATAGTTCTCTTTTGTTAGAACATAATAACTATATAATTACAAATAGTGTAAGAAAATATACATAATAAATGGTGTGGAACTTTTATATGACGAGATTTAATATACAGTCTCTTCAAGCAGTTTTTTCATCCGCACTAAACGTTTCTATTTACAAAATAATAATAGCAAAAGTCTTTCCTAATTGTGGCATTTCGTATACTAAAAATACTCGAATTGGTTTTATAAGATATTAAATATTTCTTTTCATCATAAATTGCCCGAACAAGAACGTAAATGACTCAAGGCAGAATAATGAAAGTATGTTCAAAATACAAATTTCAAAGTATGCTGTAATGTAATCCTTATATTTTCATCTCCTAGTATGCTCTGCCATATGTATGATTAAAAATAATATACGGTAAAAAAGTGATTATTAACTAAATTGTAACAAGTACACCAAAGAAGGGTAGATATTGTCTCGAACTGTTCAAGGCCTCAAGCCCATAATATAAGTTTTTTAAAAATCCCCAGATTCGAATATGAGCACACTCATAAGAATGAAATGTATTACATATAATCAACGTAATCAAAAAATAATTGATTAGAAGGAGGAGGTAAATACTACGTATGCGTAATATATTTCGAAATGCATCATTATTTACAAGTGTACACTTTTCTACTTTCGGCGTGTCTTTCCTTGTGTTGGAAAATCTAATGTGAGAGTTTTATGAAAAACGTGAAAGTAATAACGTATTAACAATCACAATACTTTAACATTTTTAGCCATGGTATAAGATTATTATATATATATATATATATAAAACTATAGCTATTGTAGCGCCCTCTTGTGGTTTCTTTCTTTTATACTTTGGTTACGTTTATCACAAGTTTTATACTTAGCAAAAATAATGGAAGATGATTATTCTATAGAAACACTTTTGGGTTTGTATTTTATTTTTCATTATAATACTAATCGTTTAATTGCCAGTGAAAATAGTGGAGAACATTTTAGGATTAGTAAGATTAATAACTGAAAACAACTTAAACTTAAGTGAGGATACCCAAAAATTAACTGGTGACATTTAATATTAAAATTATAGTACTGTGACAGTGGCAATGGTATTGGTAGATACTTACTAACTGTCACAGTTTAATGGCTTCTCACGTTTTAATTCTTTTATTTCGGTTCTATCTGATTGGAGTGCTTGTATCCCGTGCAGTTTTAGAAAATTGAACATATGACTGATTTCATGGTCTTTCATTTTCAAGTATTTGCATTCAAAGTTCTACCTCTAAGTTCTAGTTTAGTCTAGCATTTAAACCCATGAGTCTTACTTTTAATGGCTTTATTTAGCATTTTAAGTTATCTAAATGTTTATAGCCCATTTTAATCCAAATGGGCAATAATCTTATAACATATATTTTTCAAGATAAAATAAGTTGAGACCTTAACCTATCCCTGTTATGGTTAGATAACCCTTCCATGCCTGGTATCATCCTAGTGTCCCTCTTCTGAACCCTTTCTGATAAATCAATATCCTTTCAAAGATAATGAAACCAAAACTGTATAAAGTATTCAAAATGAGGTGTAACTAGTGATTTTTATAGAGAAACACCCTTATTGAAGATTCATGCTGCCTTCATAGTTGCACCAAATTCATGAAAATTAACAAAAAAGGTTGGGAGATTATAATCTATTGTTTTTTTTTTGTAATTTTGTTTATAGATGCAACATTATTATTAACCAATTAAGAAGGAAATGCAAATACAACATAAAACTTAGAAAGGTAACCTATGTATTTTATTCATGTACTGTAAGTATAATCGCAAATTGAATTGATAAGTTTTCAAAGCCCCCTCCCCTTTCTTTTTATTTACATCTGTTTATTTTTATGAAGGCTTGTAATTTAAAGATTGTGTCAGGCATTAAATGATGAGTTTGATGGGTATGTGTGTGTGGTATATTTATTTACGGAAGGCATAACTGCAGTCAATGTTTTAGTTTGTTTAAATCCTGAGGCTAAGGATTATTGTGGTGGCTGTTATTAGAATAGCTTCTGACCAGTTTTCCTTGGCATTGGCTGTGTAAAATCTGCTGGTTGACCCTGCATCTGACATACTCTATGGGTATTTTTATCACAGCAACATTACTTTTTAAATGACATTTGTCTGTACGGTGGCAACCTCGTCGTTCACATTTTTCTATATTTAGATACCTTGAGCTTTTACATTCTCTTGAACAATTTAAAACTTGGTATCAGTGATTTCAATTGAAAAACTCAAACTTCCTCTGTGTCCTTATCAAGACTCCTTGTCAGAGCTTCAGCACATTGGCTGTCCAAAATATCTTATGCATATTTACTGTAATATTTTTCTTTAAACTTTTGATAATTATGCTTGGTTCTGATTTTGTAGTGTTTTTCTACAGTTATACACACATTTGTGATTATTTTTATCTAAAGCTCTTAAAATTTAGTTTCCTATTCCAAACCCTCATGCCAGTGATGAAATATCTCCAGAATACTTTAAATTTCCATACGTCTTCTCAGTAAATTTTAATACCATTTATAACAATACATGTTTATTCAGTTATTTTGGAATTATTAGATAACTTATTGATGTAACGAAACAGAACTTATTGGTTTATTAAGAAAATAAAAATGGCCTAGAGTCAGCATATTTATTTCAATATTCAGTATAACAGTTTGCTCAAGTTGTACTTTTTTACAGCTTAAAAATATGGTAATTTTTTTATTGCAGTTCCACTTATTCAAATTTTAAAGTCTGATCTACAAATATGAAGAATTTTATTAAGAGTCATATATACAAAAACTGTAATTTTTTTGTAAAAATGAAAGGTAAAATCTTTATTATTAGTTACAACTCACTAGTTTTGGTTACACAGCTACTACCACTACTGTTGGTGCTAGCCCTGATAATGATAACTGTGTTACTGTCAGCTGTAACTAATAATAATGATTTTACTTTTATCTTTGTTTTTTTTATTCTTACTATTGTAGCACAATGTGCCTGAAAAGAAATTATAAGACGAATTTTATTTACTAAGACATGGTGAAATCTGTATGGTCAAGTTACTGACCACATCATTCTTTAGTTTCTTTAAATTAAATGTTTTTTTTTCAGAATTATCACATTGTAGCTGTTTATTGCTTGCATTGCTAAGTATTCTAAGAAGTTTCACAAGATATTTGTTGATTAAACTTTAAATCTTAACCAGATGTAAACCACATCTGCCCACTTCTTTCAAGTTGTATGTTTGTGTAAGTCAATTTAAGAAGTGACTATAGGCACTTCATTTGTTGTTTATAAAAAATCGTCCAAAACTTAACACACACAAATATAACAACTGTGAAGGAGGATAATTCATAATTGGACATAAATATTCATCTGTTTTTGTAAGTAATGCTCTTGTTCTCTACGTTAAATACTTTTCATTTAATTGCAAACTTTTGTCCCTCTTACTGGAACCTTCTTTGGGCAACAATGCACTGAAAAATATTTAACATAGAGAATAAGCCATGTATATTTCTTTATTTATGTTACGAGTTTTAAAAACAAGTACTGCTCTTATTATTCTAAATAATTAGAAATGATTAACCTGCAAATACAAATGTTTTTCTTTTGTCCCTCTTACTGGAACCTTCTTTGGGCAACAATGCACTGAAAAGTATTTAACATAGAGAATAAGCCATGTATATATAGCTTACACCAATAATTTGGTTATTAATTTTTCTTTATGCTTGTTTTTGATAATACTATTTTAGCTAAAGCCACCAATCCTTTGAACTCTCAACCTAATGAGGAATCTGTAAAAGAATTTTGTGACCAAGTTAACAAGGAGGAAGATGGACATCAGACAGCATTGCGGTTTCTTGTTCACAAAATACAGTCGCCCCAGGAAAGAGAAGCTCTGCTTTCACTTACGGTAGAGTTACTTTTCACAGATTTTAACTATTTACATAATCTATTGTGTACTTATACTTTTATATAAAGTAGAAAGTTCTTTTAACATATATGATAAATAAACTGATTCATTAGTATAATTAATAATAAGCTGAGAAAGTCATTTAACTCGTTAGTTTCTGAATAGAAAAAAATCTAAGTTAAATGAAAAGAAAATAATTAAATTTTTATATCTGTGAATTTTCTTCATCTTGGAAATGTTCAGCTTGATATTATCCATTTCTTTAAGTAAGAAATTATATGTTTCATTTCTTTGTAACTGGACAAAAAGTTGGCTTGTTTCTTGTTAATTGGCAGTATTTACATAAGGCAAGATTGTTCTTCAGGAACCTGTCTAAAGCCTATTAATAATTAATTATTCATGTAAATAATACATATAGTAACTATACATTATATTCTCTGTCCATATATGGCTTTAAAATTGTAGACATGTTAGTGTTAAAGCAGAAACAAATATCTGAAAAAGAATACTTTTTAATGAATTTAAAATAGAAATTTGGTTTGTTGAGGATTTTAAAATTTTCACTTGAACAATGGATGATGGTCAGGCAGATTATCTTAAATACCTAGATGATGTAGAAACACAGCCCCAATGTCAGATATGAGACCACCTGTAAGTCAGCTCAAACCATCTGTAATCTGCCTGTATTGACTAAATACGAAGTAATAGTGGTTTGAAGTATGTCCTTGGCAGTATGATCAAACCTCACATAATTCCCTGAACCTTTGGAAGAGGTCAGATTGTGAAATATTTATGTTGAAAAGACAAAAACACTCCATTGTTGGCAGGAGCTCAGCACAAAGTATCGTAATTTGGCAAAACTTGCTAAATTCTAATTTGGCATTCCAGGAACTGTCAGAAAGGATATTATCCAATATAAAAATATTGTAACAACTAGTTTAGACCCAGTAAAATCCAATCAACTGATTTTTTATGTTCATGCTTCAAGATACAGATACTGATGAACTTACAGTGGGTAACTTAGATGTTAAACAGGAACTGTAGGAGTCCACAAATATTGATGCCATTGATACTTTATCACCATTTCCAGCCATCTTGGACACTGAGTAGGGCCAGACTAACAACAAAATGTTATTACAGTTGAAACTCTTAGAGAAATGATTGTCATATGTATCTGCTATCTGAGGACCTGATTGAGGTGTTTTTTGTTTCGTTTCTGGCAGTTATTTAGATTTAAACTTAATTATTGTTGGGGAAATATTTAATAAGCAAGGGTGCTCGAAGATAAGCAATCCTCCTTCACCCTGCTTGAGGCATAAGGTTAAAGTTCAATTAGTGGTCAACAATTTAATGAGCCATATGGGTGAAGAAGTAGGAAAATAAAAAATAATAAGTAACTAAGGAAAAAATATATATATGTATACCCGCATATATATGTATGATGAGGAGGAGGCAAGTAGGCGGGAGTGAAGGCAAGTCCAAGGCGTAGCAGAGGCCGGTTGATCTTGTAGAAGGAGCAAATCTGTAGCTGTTGTTGACAAATTATCAAAACAAAATGAAGCAAACAGGCCTTTACAGAGCCTGGCGGGGATCGGTGGATCCAAGTGCCATGGCTGGGATCTATAGATCCAATGCCTAAGAGTTTAATGTGGGGGGGGAGGGAGGAATGGGAGTACCCAAGTGTTTAAGAATGCTAAGAGAATTTGTAGTGTTGATGCATCATCTTTTTTTGTACTTAATGGTGAGAATAGTAGGATGAGGGGACACAAATAAATTCTGGCAGGATAGGAATCATCTTCAGCTAAGACAGGGTAGTTGTCTTATAGGACAGGTTGCCTTCAGATGTGGTAGATACATTTGATTTAAGGGAGTTTAAGGAAAGACTTGATAAATATTTGAATGATAAGGGCTGGCTTTGAGTGTTTTATTATTATTTTCGAGTTTAGTTTATTGGAACAGACAGCCTAGATGGACCAACATGTCCATTGCTATCCTTAATTGTATGTACTTATGTTTTTTTATTTTGTGATTTATGCATGTAATTATTTACTTTTGAGGAGGTGTCTCTGCTGTTATATTAAATGTTTTTTTTGTTATCACTATGATTTGTTACAGTCATGATGGTCTGTACAGTGATTGAAATTGGATAATTTTCTCCCAGAGTTCACTACTCTTCCCCAACACTTTGAGGTGTAAAACAACTTAGATCACTTGTGTGATATAATAAATATCAGAACTTTTCATTGTAAATAAACAGGCTAACAATGCTAGATATATTATAGACAGCCTAGATGGACCAACATGTTCATTGTTATCTTAATAAAGAGGCTAACAATGCTAGATATATTATAGACAGCCTAGATGGACCAACATGTTCGTTGTTATCTTAATAAAGAGGCTAACAATGACTAGATATATTACAGACAGCCTAGATGGACCAACATGTTCATTGTTATCTTAATAAAGAGGCTAACAATGCTAGATATACTATAGACAGCCTAGATGGACCAACATGTTCATTGTTATCTTAATAAAGAGGCTAACAATGCTAGATATATTATAGACAGCCTAGATGGACCAACATGTTCGTTATCTTAATAAAGAGGCTAACAATGCTAAATATAATTACAGGCTAACAATGCTAGATATAATTACAGGCTAACAATGCTAGATATAATTACAGGCTAACAATGCTAGATGTAATTACAGGCTAACAATGCAAGATATAATTACAGGCTAACTATGCTAGATGTAATTACAGGCTAACAATGCTAGACATGATTACAGGCTAACAATGCTAGATATAATTACAGGCTAACAATACTAGATATAATTACAGGCTAACAATGCTAGATATAATTACAGGCTAACAATGCTAGATATAATTGGTAAGTGCTTCCAATGAAAATGAACTGAAGAGGCAAGTTGAAAAGAAATTATTAATTATAGCT
>NW_013742411.1:0-11171 GCF_000517525.1 Limulus polyphemus | reverse complement strand
TCATTCTAACAGCTGAACCTGTTTTAACACTGCTTAGAACGTCATTCTAACAGCTGAACCTGTTTTAACACTGCTTAGAACGTCATTCTAACAGCTGAACCTGTATTACCATATTTTGTAATGCCATGCTGACAGCTTAACTTCTATTAACACTCTTTGGAATGCCATGCCGTCAGCTGAACCTGTATTAACACTGCTTGGAATGTCATTCTAACAGCTGAACCTGTATTAACACTCTTTGGAATGCCATGCCGACAGCTTAATCTGTATTAACACTGCTTGGAATGTCATTTTAACAGCTGAACCTGTATTACCATATTTTGTAATGCCATGCTGACAGCTTAACCTCTATTAACACTTTTTGTAATGCCATGCCGACAGCTGAACCTGTATTAACACTGCTTGAAATGTCATTCTAACAGCTGAACCTGTATTAACACTCTTTGGAACGTCATGCTAACAGCTGAACCTGCATTACCACTCTTCGTAATGCCATGCTGACAGCTGAACCATATTAACACTCCTTGGAAGCTGTAATAACATTTTTGGAATGCTATAATAACAACTAAAACTGTACCGTCCTGACTCCACCCTAATACTCGTAAACAAATGGTGTGCAGAAAATTTGATTGGTTATTTGTAGACCAATCACTACAAATATAGCTTGGGTAGAGTTTCACTTCTAAACCGTTTTTCTGTAGCCACCATTTTCCCAAATTTTGTTTATTTTTGGCTACATATTAAACATCTCTGGAACTACAGCACGTATGAAGTTCACATCTGTGTTAAACTATGGATTTTTGGGGTTAAAGAATCACATAAAAGCATCATCTGTTTCATAGGAGCATTTTGTCTTCTAGATTTAATATGGCGGCTATTTTGTACTACGTAGTGGGCATCACGGGACAAATCCTCGTCTAACATTATGACCTTCCTGGCCTATGTTTTAACAAAGAATCTTCCTGGTCTATAGTTTACTGCAAGACCTTCCTGGCCTATAATTTACTGCAAGACCTTCCTGGTATATATATTTTACTGCAAGACCTTCCTGGTCTATAGTTTACTGCAATACCTTCCTGGCCTATAATTTACTGCAAGACCTTCCTGGTATATATATTTTACTGCAAGACCTTCCTGGCCTATATTTTACTGTCAAGACCTTCCTGGTCTATATTTTGCTGCAAGATCTTCCTGGCATATATTTTACTGCAGGACCTTCCTGGCATATATTTTACTGCAATACCTTCCTGGACTATAGTTTACTGCAGAAACAATATATTTTACAGCAGGAACCTCCTGGCCTATAGTCTACTGCAAGACATTCCTGGCCTATATTTTACTGCAGTACATTCCTGGCATATATATTACTGCAATACTTTCCTGGACTATATTCTACTGCAGAAACAATATATTTTACAGCAGGAACGTCCTGGCCTGTACTTTACTGCAAGACATTCCTGGCATATATTTTACTGCAGGACCTTCCTGGCCTACTCCAACTGTGTTACTACCAAATCCAGTTCCATAGTTAAGCCGGCCAGCTCAACAACGTCGTCCAATTGAGAAACCAACAGATTATGATTGAAAGGTACCATGGAAAGTATATCAGTCTCATTTCGAAATAATTTCCAAGGGGAACAGTGAACAGAAGGTGTTCATCTATCTGCCCATTTAACCATCTTTAACCACATTAAATAATATTCCACTTGAAAGTCGTCACTACTATCAACATTCGTAGCTGTCTTATCCAACTGGTTCAGAGAGACACACTAGAAAGAATTATTTATATCAAAGTTATAGCAGAAGATTTGGAAAGGCTTGCTGAATTATCTTACCCTAGTTCTCTTCATGAAATAATGCACTCGTTGACACGTGACAAACATATAAATGCTATAACAGACACGGATATGGTGATTAGCTTGAAACCAAGTAGGTGTACATCTTTAAGGGAACCTCTTCAGTTGGCGATGGAATTGAATCCATTAAAGTCGATAACCAATTACAGGCAACATCTGGAAGTCAAGGGGTCATTATCTCCTGTAGTATTGAAACATCAACTCCTACTAACAATAGCTTAGAAGAACTGAAGAAATGAATTAAGCAGCTTGTTGCAAAGCATGGAAGGATACATTGAAAATAACTGTAGATTAAAGCCAGTACGAATTAAAAACAAAGGAATCAACAGTTGTTATTAATCCAAAGAGACAACACTCTAAGGATGTGTTTCAGAGTCTAAAAAGACCAAATGAACAACAAAGAGCTAATCGGACATCAAAAAGACAAGAACTAGCAGGATATGTACGTGAATACAAAACCAAATAAGATAAGAAGTTCATTATATGAGAAAAATCGTCGCCTACACATTCGTGGGTTTCTGATGGAAACTTTTTGATTGACACAGGTTCTGCAGCTATAATTGTTCGACACGATGTGTTAATGAAAGATGTGAAACTGCCTCCTGAGATGAAGAAAGATTGATGCGAAAAGTATGTAAAGTTAAAGTTTCAACAAAAGGAAAGTGAGAAGTCCCTTCAATGTAGGAAACTTCATGTGATGTGAGGGTAATTGACATCGAGGAATAGTACATATCGTGAAATGACTTTATGAAGAGGCATGGACGTGAGGTTAGGTTAGCTTCAAATAGCTTTACAGTCTAGGACCAGGAAATCCCTATGCACTACATGGCAGTTACTAGACCAAAGGTTCAATTTCCAGTGACAACAGGGACAGTGATCATTGTACCACCAAGAAGTGAAATACTCGTACTAGGAGCTGGAAACAAACATTCCAGCATGTCCTAAGAGATTGACGGTTAGAAGAATTCTCGGGGACCTGAAGAAGAAAGATGTAATGCATGACATCCGAAAAAAGTTTAAATCAATTTGTGATAAAATGAAAAGTCACTATAACATTAATGCTGATAAGACCAACTTTTATCAAGGTGACATGGTGTGGTTGGACAATTCCTAGAAGAAGGAAGGACGAACTCCAAGTTTATGTAAGTGTTGAGAAGAATCATATGTTGTAATTAAAACAATCAATGATGTGATTTACAAAATCCAGAAGCACTGGCAGTCCAAGTCAAAGGTCAACCACCATGATCGTCTTTGGAAGTATGTTGGTAAGAGCACAGCCAACTGAGTAACTTCAGAGAATAATTTACCTATGGAAGAACTCAGAGTTCCTGTCGATACCATTTTCAGAGAATGAACAAGGAGAGTCGCCAGTAGATTCACTATGAAGAATTCCTCCAGTGATAGGGCAGCCAATTAGAATAACGGACAAGAAGTCATCCCACCTGCATACTATGGGCCTCAGAAGAGTTAAAGAGTATGGTTAATGAGCCGTTTAGTGTAGTATTTAATTTGTATATTAATATTTTTCGTGGGACTTCTCAATCCAGGAAGAAGACAGTGTTTTAAGCTGTATTTTCAATGTTTTAATTTGGATGTTGATTAGACGACACATGTGGTTAACATATGATAAGTTCGACGATTATCTAGAATCAAGGGTACACTATAAATACGAGAAATAGTGAAACACTGAGTTCAGTATATAGTATTAAATGAGTATTCAGTGAGAGTTATTACATCTGTCCTGTTATTCAGTTACTTGGTGAGTTACGGGTTTATCTAACAAATCAAGTTAAGTAAGGTGAATTTTTCGCAGTTTATAATGAAACGTTGTATTTTAGGACAGGCCTACATTTAATCGTGAATTTAGTATTGAAACATTGTTTGTACACTTAGACCTACTACTTATGTTAGAGTGAGCTTAGCGTAGTAGACACATTATAAAAAAATTGAATTTATTATTGTTATGTGGACTAGACTTCGCATGATTTTTACCAAATAACCCAAAGGAACCGCTAACGATAGAAGTGATTGAATACGTTCACCATTATGTGTGTAGTTCAAGAAAATTTCCTGTTTAAATCTATTCAGAAATGTATGTTAAATAACAGTGGTTTAATGTAAATGAGACTGAAGGCCTAGTCCCCACAGCAAAGAAAATCACCTAGAAAATTCCTCCAGTTATACGGAGAATGGTCCAATGGAAGCTGAAACAATTGGTCTTCAGTATCCACAGTAAGGTGACTCTAGGACTAGACCAGGAAAGCTGGCTGTTGTCAAAATTGATGGTGATTTCTCTAACATACATTATATACTTAATTGTTTTGTTGTTTTTTAACATTTTCTAAGAGGAGTGACATAGAAGGTTGGGCACTGCCCTCCCCCACAGCTCCGGATTTTTACACACACACATACAAACATATATTGCTTTTCCGTTGTATCATACTGTTGAATTTTGACAAATGAATCAATCTAACTTAATACTTATTTAATGAGAGAATTAACACAAATCTAAACATTGGTTTCATCTAGTTTAGAAATAAGTTTTATTAAATAGGTTTTAATTTCCGATAACACTTCCAACGAAATATTTTAACATATTAGTTACTGGATAGATTTTCTTTACATGTTAATGTCCTAGATCGATTCATGTAGGTGTTTTTTTGTAGCTAAGCACAAAGCCACACAATGGGCTATCTGTGCTCTGCCCACCATGGGTATCGAAACACGGTTTCTAGCGTTGTAAGTTCGCAGACATACCGCTGTGCCACTGGGGGCATAAACTAATTCCCACGAGACGGATTTGAATCACCGACCTGTGGATGATCGTAACCCTACGACAGTCCACCGCTCAACCAATTGATCTATCGTCGAACGATAAACATTAACTTATGATTAAGTTTCAAATTAATTATAATTAATGGCGTTTTTAAGGAACATTCTAAATATATAAATTACTTGCAAGAAAGGACTAAGTCTTAAATTTTTTTGTACAAGATTTTAGATTTAGAAAATAATTAGAAGTAGCATATCCTATAGAAGGGCCACAGAAACGCATCTTATGACTAATTAATATTAATCACTAATACTATTGAAATGTCAAATAGAACTTCTGGCTTAAGCCTATAAATATTTTTATCGGACATTCTAAATTCAGAAAATACTTACCTAAGGTTGAGCTAAAAAATCATATTCATTATAAAGCACGGACAATTCAGAAATTATTCCTAAACTGTAGAAAAATGTAGTAACCTTTGACTTTCATGGTTAAAAACAACTTGTTCTACCTAACTTTTTATAAAATATCAGTAACTGTTGCTTTTCGTATTTTTCGTGCGCCATCTGACGAGTGTTAACTGTTAGCATTTTACCATTCTCCCTATGTATTATAAAATTTTAAAATAATTTTTATTACAGGGCAAAGACGTTTAACCTCTAGTTATTCTACTGTACTTTTTTACGTTTTAATTGCCTTAAGGGTTATTGGTAACTTTATATATACGTGTATGTGTGTGAAATTATGTATATATATATATATCATTAACAAATATTTTAATTATTAAAATGAACAAGTACCGCGAAAGACACGTTTCGCTCCAAGCCCTTTGATATCAAAGGCACGTGTCGTTTGCTTTCGAGTTTTTTTAAACATGGTATTTGTATATGTACGTAACTCACTCTTTTCGTACAGCAATATTAGTGCTGCACTTAATTTATGTTTTTAGTAAAAACGTTTTAAATCTTTAACGACCAAACGAGCTGTTATATAGAAGATAACAGATAAATAAAACAGAAAACATTAGTTACTCCTAAAATAGAAATTATTAAATCTTCCAACGCTAATTTACTGGAGGAAGTGTTTCTAAACATGTGATGGGTAAGATAAATAAGTAGAAGAAGAACCTAGAAACTGTACACGAAAGGTTAGTTTCACTTTTAGGCCAAATTGAAAAATTATATATTTTGTTACTATCGTTTAAAAGGAGACGTTACTAAAACAACGCTTACAAGTATTCTTACGAAATATCATAAATTTAATATCCTGGATACTTTTTGTTACGACGTTCTTAAGAAACTTTATAAAATCAATTATCCAGTTATTTTTGTTACGCCTTTCTTAAGAAATTTGATAAGATCAATTGTTTGTATGGCACTCTTTCTTAAAAACCATCATAAGCTTAATAACTCAGTTGTTTTTGTGACGATCTTTTTTTAAGAAACATCATAAACCTAATAACTCAGTTGTATTTGTGACGACCTTTTTTTAAGAAACATCATAAACTTAATAACTCAGTTGTTTTTGTGACGATCTTTTTTTAAAGAAACATCATAAACTTAATAACTCAGTTGTTTTTGTGACGACCTTTTTTAAAGAAACATCATAAACCTAATAACTCAGTTGTTTTTGTGACGATCTTTTTTTAAGAAACATCATAAACCTAATAACTCAGTTGTTTTGTGACGACCTTTTTTTAAGAAACATCATAAACTTAATAACTCAGTTGTTTTTGTGACGACCTTTTTTAAGAAACATCATAAACTTAATAACTCAGTTGTTTTTGTGACGACCTTTTTTAAAGAAACATCATAAGCTTAAAAACTCAGTTGTTTTTGTGACGATCTTTTTCGTAAGATATCATACATTTGATATTTAACTGGGTTGAATATAATTATATTTATTACCAATCACCGACAATGGCTAATGACGCGATAAAATGTCTCTTTCATTTGTTTGCGGAATCTAGATTACACAAAACGTCTCATCCTTAATTAATTACGTATTGGATAACTATCAAATCTAGAGCTGTAAAAATTAAACTAGAAATTATTTAGAAAATATACTCCGTAGGCACCGGAACACTGGCAAACACGGATTATATTTTTAAACAATACAAAACTCATGATGATTTCTTGAACAGCTTTGGCTAAACGGTTGAAATTATCACTATCAGCAAGGGTGTCTAATTAATTATTAATAAAAACGATATTGTTTGTTTGTTTAAAATAGAATTTTACACCTTAGTATCAATGTGATAAGATACCCTGATATAGATATATAAAACAAGCCTGATATCATATATTATAAATGTAGAATTTTACACCTTAATGTCAATGTGATGAGAGATACCTTGATATAGATATCTAAAACAGGCCTGATATCATATATTATAAATGTAGAATTTTACATCTTTGTGTCAGTGTGATGAGAGATACCTTGATATAGATATTTAAAACAGGCCTGATATCATATATTATAAATGTAGAATTTTACACCTTAATGTCAATGTGATGAGAGATACCTTGATATAGATATTTAAAATAGGTCTGATATCATATATTATAAATGTACAATTTTACACCTTAATGTCCATGTGATGAGAGATACATTGATATAGATATTTAAAACAGGCCTGATATCATATATTATAAATGTAGAATTTTTACACCTTAATGTCAGTATTTGTTGAGGTATCACGTAAACTCTTGGAATAAATTTCAGGTAAATCATTGTCACATAACAAACGCACTTAAAACAGGACTGTGCGTGGCTAAAGGTTCCCGGAATGTGAGTCCGAGTGTTCGTCAATCGCGTTCCGTTGCTACAAAAAAACGTGTTTCGTACTTTGGGCCCTTGAATACACTATAGTAGCAACGGTCTAATTTCACTATTCGGACCAATAAGAATAACCCAAGAGTTGGCGATGGGTACTGTTGACTAGCTGCCTTTCCTGTAGTCTTTAAGCCCAAAATGGGTAATGATTATGCACAATAGTGCTGTAGCCATGCGCGAAATATTTTGTTAATGTAGAGTTGTTCATCTAATATCGGTGTAGTTGGTAATAACATTATCGACATGCAACTCTTGTTCGTGGGTATTAGTTTCAGTTTGTCGTTCTGCCTAGTTTCTCCAATCACACGAGCTGTTTCCCGGGAATTGTAACAGAAGCATAAAGAATAAATTAATTATGTGTCATTAGAATTCATTGAAGGTCATTTGAATGTTAACACTGAAAATGCTGTGCACACTATGTTTGACATGTTGTTTCCTTCTTACGACGACGTCTGGTGTCACAAGCTGTGAAAGACGATTTCCGCTTTGTGAACAACCTTATCGTTTCCAGTGTACTAGTCTAACAGTTTCAGTGGAGAGCCAAACAATTGGACTAGTAGCTACGTGACTGAGGAAGGCAACATGACATTACTGATGACTGGCGGTTTTCGTTATGATAAATCTCTGTCCATCCTGAGAACCATCTTTACTTGACATAAGTATATTATAGAGATTATTTAAACACATACAGTGATATTTTTAGACATTATCCACAACAGAGACATAAATGACATTCACGTTACAAATTGAAGAGAATAGAGACAGTTACCATCAGAAACTTGATATACTACAAAATCAATACCATTGAAATAACACAAACGTTATAATCACAATATCATTCAAATAACACAAACGTTATAATCATGATGAAATAGACCAAATAACAACGAAATAAACTGGTATCAAGATTCTTATAAACAGTTCGATGTCACGATTTTTTTATTCCGTAAAGTAATTAAAATCGGAGGTAATGATGTAATTTAACACATTATAAAGGTGGCTCCCAAAGGTGCTTTGATAAACTGTCTTTAGCCTAATTCGATGACGAGGAACCCACTTTGAGACTAATAATGGCTGGAGACGGCTTGAATGGGTAATGAAGAAAAACTTTAATACAACTGATGATGACCAAACCTTGTCGAAACGTTGTACATTTGCTGTTATATTAAAGTTTTTCTTCATTACCCATTCAAGCTGTCTTTAGCTTAAGTAGAATACGATGTCCAAAGTTAAGCAAGTTGTTAACGTTAGAGCATTACTGGAAAGTTACTCCCCGGACTTTTAAAAGCAACTAACCTTTAGATATTATATGATTCTGGGTCCGAGTACTGTGTTCTATTACGAATTATGAGGTTAAGAAAACATTAAATAAATAAATAAAATAATACGTTTAAATTACCCCACGTAGTGTAAAACGGTTGAAAGTATAACACTCGTCTCTGTCCTTATCCTTAGAAGATGTACTCTAAGAAGCAAATAAAGTTTCAATTGATTCAGGAATTACTTTGACGTAAGAAATAACTTGAGATAGGTTTCATGAAGTAACATTTTCACTGGTGGGATTCAAGGGACAATTAGTTTAATATAATTCTATAAACTGCATGTCAGAAGGACGGGTTAGGATAAATCACCGGTTTCACAGGATGATATCTGAAGACGTAGCTTGCACATCAATACAGCAATTTATTTCAAAATAGTTAGGGTAAATCACCGGTTTCACAGGGTGATATCTGAAGACGTAGCTTGCACATCAATACAGCAATTTATTTTAAAATAGTTAGGGTAAATCACCGGTTTCACAGGGTGATATCTGAAGACGTAGCTTGTACATCAATACAGCAATTTATTTTAAAATAGTTAGGGTAAATCACCGGTTTCACAGGGTGATATATCTGAAGACGTGGCTTGTACATCAATACAACAATTTATTTTAAAATAGTTAGGGTAAATCACCGGTTTCACAGGGTGATATCTGAAGACGTAGCTTGCACATCAATACAGCTATTTATTTTAAAACAGTTAGAGTAAATCACTGGTTTCACATCAATGCAGCAATTTATTTTAAAATAGTTAGGGTAAATCACCGGTTTCACAAGGTAATATCTGAAGACGTAGCTTGCACATCAATACAACAATTTATTTTAGGGGGTTAAGGTATATACGTTATATAGTGACTGGTAGGTTGTGTGTCAAGAGAACTTTATTTTATTAAGAGTGTAGGATAGACGAATGGTTTCAGATAATCGTATATTATCTGCCTTGCATTTTTATACATCTATACGGACAGTAAAAAGCAACAAAATTGAAATCCTATTGTTGAATGAAAAATATGAAACTATTACTCAAAGTAACGTCACTGTAAGAGTGTTTCACGTTTAAACATATTCTTTAAAAAACCTAACTAAATATGCTAGGAATTTCTTTAAAAATTCCAAGCTGTTTGATTAACGATTTTAGCACTTTTGTTCACCCCCCACCCTCCGGTTGCTCAGCGTTAAGCTTGAGGGTTTATGATTTTAAAATTCGCAGATCAATCCTCGCGACTGACACAACAGAAAATAAGATATATTTTTCGTTACGTTCAGTAACGTTCACTAAGCGGATGAAGGTAACAAGTCAATTCATGTTTTTCATAAAATTCTCTGTGAAAAAGTTTAATTACTGACTGACAAATGTACCCATTAAAATTTTGTATTATATGCCTGGTGAAATGTTTCTTGAGACATGGGCGACATCTGGACGTAAACAAATAAATAAATAAAAGAAGCTCTGTTTAAACGAATGTAGTTTTAAATAACTTTTAATTGTGTGTCTTCGGATTACTCACTTTTATATTTTGATGTCTGATCAAACAACAACTAACAATACTTTTCTCTTCACTGAATGTTTATTATTATACAACAATTAAAAATACTTTCATTACATTACGAGAGAAATTTAACGACAACTGTTTCATCATAGTTATACAATACACTAATCAATAATATATATATAACTATATACAACGTCTTCTACAACACTATGATATGGTAAAGACGTTACTGTGGTGTTACAAATCATAGAGACAACCAGTCATTCCTTATATACATTTGTACATTTCTACTGGTAATATCAGGCTAGCTGGGAATTAGGCTTAGGACAGTTAACCAGCGTGTGATTGGTTAATCTATCTATCTGCCTACGTCATTAGTTACGTATAAGTTCATAATTACGTTTCAAAAAACGTTTTTGGGAAAGCAACACTTTTTTAAGACAAATTAAACCTCTAACAATATTTCACCACCCAGCTTCAGAGAAACAACTGTTTAATATGTATATGAATAGGGAATTACTATCTAAGAAAAACAGAAATTCAAATACAAAATATCGAACAAGTTATAAATACTCTACTGGAGACAGACAATTTAAACACATTGTACTAGAAGTATGTTAACAGCAAAATCTTGGAGAAGCCTATGTTAGGAGGGACATGTACTGCTGTTCTAATAATACTTAGGTGTAATCAACTCGTTTCTCTTTACAACCAATTCCCTGAGAGAGTTATGTGAAAAGAACCAACGTTTCCTTCTTTTTCCTGTGGAAGGATTGGCTTCCATCATGTACTTGACTATTGTAAATATTTCCAGCACTAATATGTAGTCATACTCAGCTTAGTAAGTCTCTTCTTGTACACCTTGTTGCCTAGTATAGTATAGTATATGTACATA
>NW_013742410.1:0-9376 GCF_000517525.1 Limulus polyphemus | reverse complement strand
ATTTGCCCAACTGACTAAATGATCTAAATCCTTTTGTAAATCAGCATCATCCTCTTAACAGCTATTAATATCCAAAACCTTAACACCATTTGCAAATATAAGTAACTTATTGACCATTCTTTCATCTATATGATTAATGTAAACCAAAAGAGCAAAGGTCCTAAGACTGAGTCCTGAGGTACCCCACTTGTGACATTAATCCAGTTTGATTGAACTCCAATTGTAACAGCTTCTGCTTTCTTTCATCCACTCACTCTTCTATCCAATTTGTTACCTTATCCCCCACACCTATAGAGATAACTTTTTTACAAGCTTTTTATGTGGTACCCTGTTAAATGACTTCTGAAAATTCAGACACACCAAATCTACGCTCTTACCCTCATCTACATGAGCAGTAACCTTTTCAAAGAATGTTGAAAGATTTGTAGGACAAGATTTTCCCTTAGTGAAACCATGTTGACTATCTAATATAATTCTAAACTTTGTTAAATGACTTTGCAAACATCTTTTCTCAAATTTTCCAAATATTTTCCCACAACTGGTGCAAGACTAATGGGTCTATAATTACTGGGACAATTTTTATTACCTCCCTTGAAAAGAGGAGTTACATGCAATAGCTAACTTCCAATCCTCTAGTACCTGTCCACTATTCAAGGACTGACAAAAATAGTAGCAAGTAGCTCACAAATCCAATCTTTAACCTTCTTTAAAACCCTTGGGGAAATATTATCTGGCCCAGGAGCCTTATCGTTTTTCTAAACTTCCCTTTTTTCTAACCAGCTCAGAATTGATACAGTCATCTTGTTCGATCCTCTTTCCATCTATCAACTGTTCAAGATCTAAAGTAGATATAAAGTTGTTGTTTTTATTGTGATGTAAGAGTGTTCAGTTCTGTTAAGAAACATAAGAATAGTAGCGTTACAGTATTTAGAACAACTGTGGTATTACCCTAAATCCCCAAACATGACTAAAAGTTTGGTTCTATATACAAAGTCACGACAGTTACTCAATGTGACTAGAGTTATATCGTATTGGTAGTTTTCCAATTAGTACTATTTTCTTTTCATTCATCCTGAGTTTTATTTTAAGTAAATGCAACATCTCTTTTGTTTACAATTAAGTTCAAACCTTTTTGTTTCATATTTACCGCTTAGCTACTGGGAAAAGGTTGAAACTTGTTTTTTATTGTTTAAAATGCAATAGTTCTAGTATGCGTCATTGCCTGCCTTTATTTTCATTAGTTTCGTTGTCAACAAAGTGTTTGTTTCCTTCACTCTGAGTCTTGTCTTTTTCGTTCAACCAACTACAAAACTCTCACTTGTCCTTCTCCATACTAAACCTTCGAATGTTTTATTATTACAGTGCTTTTTCTTCCATAGTTCTAGTTGCTTTGTTTCACTGCTCTTTGTAGTAGAAACTGTCTTTTCTGCCAGAGAGGATATTGAAGGAGCATATAGCATCCATATTGGAAACATTGACAACTGTAATATATTTTGCTGGCCGAACTGGCAACATCTGTGTGTTACAGCCGACTAAGAGACTATGAGAGAACAAGGGTAAAGAAGTGACTCTGTCAACAGGACAAAGAAACTGTATCTAGCTGTATAATTGAAGTGCAATTTTTTGGGTTCATTTCTATAGGGAGTTCGTCAAATAAAGACCATACTGTAAGATAATCGTGCTTGAGAGAAAGCTGTGAATGTATTGATAAAAGCGGCTGCCTCTTCTTGTGTGCAAGTATGTATGCTGTGCAGTGATGGAAATGAATTTTAAGAAGAAGGTACACGCTTGGGAAAAACGAACACGCACTCACACATCTATCTATATATATCTTTGACTTGTTCTATTCAAAATGAAGAGGCATAGCGTATATATTTGTTAAATTATACATTCTAATACATTAGACATGAAAGTATATTAAATAAATGTAAACTTTTCTACAAATTTATTGAGAATAATAATAACATACCATTGACAATTTTACATATATAATGTATATATGTATTTGACTCGTGTTTACAATCACATTAAAGAATATTCCATAAACATCTATAATCTGAATTTTCTTCTGTTACCTCCTTTTTTTCTGCACGCCGTTTCTTCAGCACGCCCCCTACCACTAAGAAGACACGTCTTTACAAACTCTTCGGACTGAATTTTGACAGAGGAGGTCCCACTAACTTGATAAAGAGAAGAGTTGAAAGATGATCATTTTGAAGTTGTGCACGTTGTGGCGACGTACATAAGTTCATTCCACTGAAGCTTCTTTCACATTCAGCTGGATAAAGGGCATCTAATGAACGACTCAATTAGTACAAAAAAATTAACATAATAAATTGGAAATCAAGAAGTAGGTACACGCCATGTACTCGCGTGTACCCCATTTCCATCACTGATGCTGTGTTTTCTTACCGTTTGTTTTATAATTAAGAGTTGTGTTCATTTTGTTAAACTTATCCAGTCTCAATATTTCTCTTACACACGAAAACTCAGTCAAGTTTCCATAAACCTGTTTATCGAATTTGGTGTTATTAATGGATCTAACTAGCTGATAGTTGTATACAAACCAGTTCACCCGAAAATACCACTTATCTTCTGAAATTCTACACTGATAACATAAAAATGTTAATTACATTCTTTACTGATGATGTTATTTTATAATACAAAAAGGCATATGCAGACTTGATTCAATTAGAAAATAGAAGTTTAAAGAGAATTTATCCTGTATTGGATGGGTCCTAGTAGGAGATCCCACTAAGATATTTTGTACAATGTGCATTATTACAACAATAACTTCCGCTGGCAGAACAGGTATTATTTACTAAAGAATAACAAAGGAAGAAAAACAACTAGAACGACCGTGTGGAGTGTGAAACTTATAAAGATGGATAATAAAGAACATATATTACAATAAGACAAGAAGATAGAAATAAATAGTACATTTCAGGACGAAAAGAGTAATGTCAAGTTGAATCAAAGTAGATAAAGTTAACTATTTTGAAGGTTTGAATACATCAAGGATTTTCTATTTGTATAATGTATAAGGTTATTGGAATATTTTGTAACATTTTCATATAGTGACCAGTTACGTTAAAAGTTGTTCAACTACTTTTAGTGCTCGAATTGAGGGGACATTGAAGAGAGGGCTGCTTCCCATGTTAACAAAAAGAAAATACTGCAGCTCTGACTGTCAAATGCTTGATTGTGAGAACATGCATTTATGAGTAGATTTCGGGAGTTATCTTTGTTAGCTATATTGATTTTTTACAACTCGAGTGGTGATTACATGTATATTGTTTAAATCGGTAACACTACAATTATGCTCAAACTAAATTCAACCAGTGTAAGCATATTGTTGTCAGTTAATCTTAAAAATTTACATGGAATGCTCCCGAAATATAATTTTGAGTAAATTTCATATTTTCCTTTAAATCTTAATAAAATAAGCTTGTTGTTTGTTACTGAGAGTGAAAATGAGCTTTCTATGATTGGAATTGATTAGTTGTTTTGAATGCAGAAGAAAAGGTGAAATTTAATGAAATTCTTGTTATAAGCTTAGCTTGTATGTTTGTTGTTAAGCACAATGCTACACAATGAGCTATCTGTGTTGTACCCACCACAAGTATCGAATACAGTTTTTAGTGAAATAAGCCTTAAGACTTACCGCTGAGCCTTTGGGGTATGGGAACGTTAATGTTCTTAGAATATTTTGTTGTATATGTGTGGACAATTCTTTAATTTTTCAAAAAAAGGTATTAGTTCTCTGCAGTAATGTAGTACTAACTTTAGACGTGAGATATCGTTATACTCCCCCTCACCGACAAAATAGTTAATTATCAAACTGGTTATTTAACATGTCTAACATGTTTACTAGTTAATTGTAAATTAAACTATTGTAAAACAAAACTATATACAAGGCCAGGAAGCTTTTAGTTAATGAGAAAATCTTCATTTTGTCTAAAGCGTTACACCTTAGAGATATGATTACAATAATCTCGATCCACATTTAATTGTAAAAGATAGCAGTACTGCAAATAACCTGCATTTGGTGTATGGGGGGTAGGGTGGTGGTGACGCTCCCTGCTTATGAAGTGAAGGGTCAGCACTCTTTCGTGACATCGCAGGACTACACCACTGGTTAACTGTCATCACAAAATAATCTGTTCAAAAACCCTTATTACATTTTTTAAATTTTAACAGTTAATATTGTTTCGTACGAATATATCACAGTTATGCGCTGGCGTCACCTAGGATAGCAAGTGAGTCTCGTTAACGAGAGTTTATATTACGTGGTCACTGACACTACACTTGGCTTCCGTGGCGTAGTGAGAGGCGGCGAGGCTTCACAAGAAATTGATGTTTCAAAGACCTAATTAATTTTAAATCTTATTCTTAATAAATAAGATATCCATATTTTGATATATTTAGTTTGAGTTTTTAGCAGTCGGTATAAAATCACATCATGTATGTACTAAAAAGAGATAAAAAAGACGAAGAAAATGGTAAACACTGCAGTAAATAACTAACGTTTACAAATAATTAATATATATATACGTATAACTATAAGTTAGAACTTAGTATAAGAGTTATTAAGTATAACTGAACTGACAATATTATTTCTGTACGATAGGTTATAACAACGTTAGTAATAATAGGAGTATTTTCTAAAGTTAATATATATATCTTAATACTAATAGTCGTACTGCTACTACTAATACTAGTAGTAGTGTAGATTAATTATACTATAGTTTATCGTTATGTTATAACTGCTACTATTATTATTAAGAAGTTTGAATGTTTTGTATTATAATAACTTAAATAAGTTCTAAAGTATACTTGAAATCCTAATCTAAAAGCTGGATGACATTCACAGAATCACACATCAAGTCTTATTTTCTGTTAATATAGCAAGAAATTACTGTAGTAATCAGTGAGCTGAAATGAAAATGTTTCAGTAAAACTAAAAAATGTTGCCTAAACATTTTATGCCTTATCTCAAATCTTCAACATTAAAAGGTTGATTTTAGAGCACATAAAAGAGTAGAAAGATTTTATTTGTGAATCCTTTTATCTTGTGAAACTTTAATCATAACCTAATAAATAGACTAACTAGTTTTTCATCACTATAAATTTTCATTGCAATTTAAGTGTGTATTTTAATGTAAAAAAAAAAAGATAAAAGTTGATCTTATTGAAGTTTACAAAATTATCAAGGGAACCAATAGGATTAGGTCCTCTATTTTCTTTGTACTATATTCTGAATATAATAGGCTGTGAGGACATAAGCCTAAGAGTTGGAATAAGGAATGTTGACTTATGGAATGAGTTGCTGTTAGCAGTAATGGAGCCCAGAACTTTACATGTTGGGTTTTTATTGCTAATTTTCCAAAGGGGTTGGGTGTGCAAAGAAAGTCTTGGAGGACAAAATAGTGCCTTGTTATCCATAGGTTATGTTGAAACTGATTATTAAATAACTTGGTTTTTGATTATTATTATTCTTACTTACTTTCTTTCCATAGTTTAGTTGATTTTGTTTAGGCTTGATGCAAGCTCACATCCCTATTAGAATGAATTATAATACTGTTCTTATAGTGACTGACACTGGCTGGTGCTGAAGCCTTTGTCACAGTGACTGTGGTCATGTGTAAATTGGCTTGTCACTCTGTGAAACTAAGTTGATCAGATGTTTTACCAGTAATTGATAATTGTGTCACATTGAAAGGTAATCTCATTATTTGTTAGCAAATAAGGAGTAGAGAATGGAGGTCTGTTAAATCAGACATTTAATAACATTAAGTTTTAGATTGGATATTACTTGAAACTTGGAGCTTATAAATGTCATAAGTTATATTTAATGAGAGAGTTTGAAAGTGTTGTAGTCAGAGAGTTTGAAAGTGTTGTAGTCAGAGAGTTTGAAAGTGTTGTAATTAGAGAGTTTGAAAGTGTTGTAATTAGAGAGTTTGAAAGTGTTGTAATTAGAGAGTTTGAAAGTGTTGTAATTAGAGAGTTTGAAAGTGTTGTAATGAGAGAGTTTGAAAGTGTTGTAATTAGAGAGTTTGAAAGTGTTGTAATCAGAGAGTTTTAAATTGTTTAATTACTAAGTATATTTTTGTTGTAATTTATGAAGTTTGGTTTTTTGCTTTCATTTTTCTCTCTCTTGTTATATTAAGATTATATTGTTGAGTTAAAAGTCTGAAATTCAGTCATGTCACTTTAAAAAATCTGGGCCTGCATTTCAAGTTCAATCTAGTCTAATTTCTAAAAATTATAATAAATACTTTTTTTTTAAGAATCCTGGTGGTTAATGTTTGAATTATTCTTAGTTTACAATAAAATATTTGTTTCGGGCTTACTGTTGGAAAAAAGATATGGATGGTTTGTAAAATTTAAGTGATTTGGTTTGATTGGAAAATAAATGTATCATTTATGAGAAGTTAATATCTGCAGCTTAACTGTGAAAACCCTAAAAGTAACACATCAATATACTAAATGATAAAAAAAAACCTATAACCCGAGTGGTTTCGAAAGGTGGACCTTTCTTCTTCAGGGGCAAACTGGGAACACCAGTGGGTGGTATAGTGTGAGAAATGAAGAGTTACTGTGTTTATGGAATATTAACATAAAAACTACAAAATTGTTTATTGTTAGTTGTATGAAAGCTTTTTTTTTTAGGAAAAACCTATGTTCCAAAAGCATTTTGGTTACTGGTTTTTGTATGTTGAGATTCTTCTAATCTTTTAAATATGCATGACATCTTTTTGTACTGTGAGTAAAAATTAAGTAGCAAATATAAGGTCATCCATTTAATTAGAATTGTGTTTGGTTGTGTGAATTAATGTCATATGTCTAAGGAGCTGGTATCGTAAACCCAATTATTTGATTGGATGTACTTGCAAGTTAAATGTTCTCGTACCTTAAGTGTTGTATGTGGTCATGTCTCACCGTTAGAGACAAAACATTGTACAGTAATAAACCTATTATCCCACAACTAGCTGTGTAAAAACCTTGTATTGTTTGTAAGTTAAATGGGCACCTCTTAAAAGAAATTAATGATAATACTTGTCTTGTGGCCTCAGAATTGGCTTTCTGTAAATTATGAATTAAAATTTTATCTTATCTCAGCATGTAACAAGATGTTAAACATAATTAAATGATTTTATAAAGCTTCCTTTCTCAGGCATTTTAGAATTGTTCCTGCTACAAGTGTTAGACCAACTAGTCTATCAGTTCCAAAGAAACTCTTATCTTTAAATATAAAAGCAGCAGGAATAATTGTCAAATCCTCAAGCACCTGCCTACTGGCCTAACAAAAATAAGAGGGTCACATTTGATCTTGCAACTCAGCGAAAATCCTCGTCTGCTTTCAGTGCTTTATTTTCAACCTTTCAATCATTCTACTTACCAACGGATTATACATGGTTCGGGTTAATTCCAACAGAATATTGTTAATCTCTTCTCTTACGCTAAACAGAAAAGAACATTCAGCCAACTCGTAGTCTTCAACAAAAACCTTGCCATCAGTATCTTTTACGAGCCCAATCCCCATTTTACTATCTAGCTCATCCTTAGCATAATGAAAAAATCCTTGCTGCTAATTTATCATTATCACCCAGTTGTTTCAAATAAACCCTTTTAAATTTCCTAAACTTCTGTAACTTCCATTATTCTCTTGTTTAAACATCGTAAGTTTGTAACATTTATAATTTGTCATGTCTTTAGTAAGCCAACTAGGCTATATCTTCTGTTAATCTTTGTCTTCATTCATCTTAATGAATTGATACTTGAAATTGTCAATACTTGTCTTGTTTTTCCTCAATTTTGGCATTTTAATTGTCATATGCTCCCTGTTCAAAAATATTATGTCAACGAGAAAATGTATAATGAGATCAGTGTTGTTACAATAATAATACTGATGCAATAACTATAAGAGACTATAACTTTAAACACTAAATGGGACTAGATGAAGTCAAGTACTGAAGAGATTCATAATCTATACCAAATGGTCAGAGATTCAATAGGAAGGATGCCATTTTATTTTTAGCGTTAACCACTACTGAAGATGTGGCTGCAAGGGATGAAGTGAAGAATATTTGTAACAAATCTCTGTATGAATTCAGTCGATTTGACCGATCTCGTAACCACCATAAAGAATTAGGAAATAAATATAAGTTATACCTTTTTGTTCTAGAATGACTACAAACTAAAACACGAAAACATAAATGCTTAGACTAAATAGGTAAAATCTCAAAAAATTATACACATATATATATTATTTTTTATTATATTGACCTTTCAGCCATGCCTGGCTAATAGTACAGAAGTTAAAATGATGCAGCACACGTGCCCTCATGTTATCATATCCAATAATATAAAACTGACCTTTAGTCTTTACAAAGTGACCTGTCTTGGCTGTGTTTTAGAAATACAAGAGTTGCCTTTTTTTGGCAAATCCATTTTGGCTATTGTTTATAGTTTCATATTTTATTCATTTTCTAGACTACACGTATACTAGTGATAATTACCTTTACTGGCTCCTAATTGTCTGTAAAAACAAATAAGATTCTATTACTATTACTACTAACAACAAATCACTCCCTCATTGGCTTGAGTGATATATCTACCATTATGTGAAGGTTCTTTTCTTCACTGAGCAGGTTTCTATCTATATTAAACATGTGATCCAAATTAATAGCCCACATGCATCACCTTGTACTTACTTGTAATATTTATCAAACTTACCAATTGATTCAAATGATACTTCAACATACTTTATATAGCTAAGAATACTCAACGTTTTTATATCAGCAAACTTTACTTATTAACTATTTATGTCTTTATTAATATAATTAATGTAAATTAAAACAAGTGAAGGCCAAGAAGTACCTCTAGGCACTCCATTAGTAATATGGGTCAGGGTTAAGTGGATACATATGAACTCTTTCAGCACGGTCTTGGTCCCGACTCGTAACCATTTTGTGCTTGTTATAGTTTTCATGCTATAACTTCTAAATTAGTAAGCACATGTTCACAAAATTTGGCAGATTATCAGTAAACATTACAATGTTTTCATAAACAAAATATCAGAATTTTGTATTAAATCTGAAGGTTTGTTAAGCCATGTTTTTCTCATGCCTTTTTTCTTTTCGTATGTTGCCTATCTAAAATGCAAAGTAATATTCATTTTAAGATTAAAAATACTTTTATGCATCAGAAAATTTTCATATTTCACATGTGAAATCTTTATAATGTCCAGATAGTTATAAAACATTTCTTAAGAAAAACTTATATTTTATCTGTTATTTTCAATATTGAAAAGGTTTCAGAGTAGGGTTACTATGATGCTTCTAAGGATAGAAGGGTTATCTTATTGGGATAG
>NW_013742409.1:0-11201 GCF_000517525.1 Limulus polyphemus | reverse complement strand
ACAGGATAGTTCTAGAAAGCAAGTGGCGTGAGAATTGTCACGTGATCTCGCTGACGCAACAATAGCATTGTCTATACCCATTGTTTACTCCCTCAAATAGGTTTCATTCTGTACTTTTCATGGTCATCATAAGGCCAATGGAATGTTCAGACTCATTTCATTTCTCAAAAACATTTTGTATTTCCTGACTTTTCTCATATTTTACAAAAAAAAGAAGTAACACATATCAGTTTTATTAATCCACTGCATAACACATTCACATTTCCATATTTCTGACATCTCCCAAAGTTTTTAAAACTCCTTCACAGGTGTAATCCAATACTGTGATGGCAACTAGAAACACTGATGGCCACTGATATTACCACCATTGTGCATCACGTGGTTGGTTCCATTTTGATCTCAGATCCAGGATTACTGACATCCTAATTCTGTTACTTCAGCTGAACCTGCCTTATCTGGTAATGTGTTTAACTACTGTTGTTTCCATGACTGCATTAGCTTCTAGTTTCCCCTTCCTATCAAGGATCAGATAGTTCCACCTTCTTTCTTCACTGCTGGATTCACTCCATCACTTGAATCTCTTTTTAACTTTAAGGATCTTCTATTTTCCTGCTCTCTCTTTATCTACTCATCTTCCTCTCTTATTCAACTTCTTCATTTATTCTCATACATTACCATCTTTTAGAATCTTTACATTGTAATCCTACGAACTTTACTGGGACAACATATCTATTTTCTACCTTCCCTCGATTTTCTTCCATTTTGTCCAAGATATCTTGGTTTTATTTCTGGAATGTACTTCATTGGGTTGCTTTACTTTGTGACATTTATCTCCCTCAATATCCTCTGCAGATCTTCTGTCTTGTACCCTTTCCTTGTGATGTGGGTTTTTTTGGGTAATATTTCTTCTACTTTGGCATCTTGAGCTGATGCATCTCATCAGCAGTCTTCTATGCTCACTGTGGATGCCTTTGGGATGAAGTGGCCCAACCAGTTTTTTCATCATATCTGGTCTTTGGATCACCCCCTCTCCTGTTCCTTGTTACTTTTTTCTGGTACCACGCCTCAGCTCTACTCTTGTACTTTGTATATATGTGCTACAACCTGTTGAGTTCCTCAGGTGCATTCTCAATTTTTTTCACTGTCCTTCTACTTTCCACTTCACTTGTTTTAACTTACATGGGACAATTCCTCTACCCCACTTTGGGAATTTAATACTGCTGTTTTGTCATTCTCATGAAGACCAGTGGTTGGTGGCCAATCATCACATTATCTCACTTGACCCATTGTTTTGTTTTCCCTTAGTACCCAGTGGATGGTTTTCTTACTCTGAGGTGGTAATAATATCCCCATTGGTGGATGACCTATTAAAAGGTCATTATACACTTTTTCCACATTTCAGTTTGTCTGCCCACCTTTCACTTTCTCCTGTTTGCTCAAAATGGTCATACATTCAGTTCTCAATCCTTCCCTTCAAGTTGGCTCTGACCCTCTTTTTTTTCTTAGGATCCAGTGAACTTTTGCTTAGTGGTTACATCCTTTAAGCCTATTGTTCCACTAAGCTATTGACATTTGGCCTCTACTTGTACCTTCCAATCTCGCTTCCTCCAATGTGATCTCCCTTCTCCTTCAAGAGTCATCTAATTTGGGATGGTTTGTTCAGTTCTCCAATTCAGTCTCAACCCCTAGCCTGTATCTTATTCACTTAGGGACCTTTCTCACTTTGTATGCATGGCAGGCTTAGCCTACTTCGTTATGTCTTAGAGCTTTTGATCTTAAAGCTGTGTCTCCTTCATTTCTCTTCTAATTCCTCATGGATGTGTCCATACATGCCCCTTCAGTAATTTATAGCCTGTCAGTGCAGATATTTCTAAAGATCCAGTCTCTTGCCCTCTCACAGATGTGGTTGCTCACTTAATCTCATATGGCCCTGGATGTCACTTTTCCTCCACCTTACCCAGTCCCACATCTGTTGGGAATCCTCCAGGGCTTTCAAGTAAGTTGGTAGGCTAATTTCACTTCCATATCTATGGTGAGTGCAGCACAGGTGGCACATTGTGCTGCTTTGTGATTAAGACTACTTTCCACCACTGCCCCTGTTTAAATAGGGAGTAACTCTAACTGCTTGATTCATTTCTATCATCTGGTCTCCAAAAGAGAAAGGGGTTTCTATCTCTACATCTTCAAGATTGTGACTGTACTACATGCTTGTCACCACCCGTTTTCTTGTCTCTTTGATCTTATCATCATAATCCATTTAAAAACCTCTTCTGTTGTTCCATTTCATTGCTAGACAGGGCAGTACTTGCTCTCAGGACTCCTGTTTTCCTGGCTCTGGAATTTCTCTTTTAGGTCTATGACCATCACGTTAGTTTCTATCATATCTTGGAATCTCAGGCTCTTGTGGTAGATCAATAAACTTACCTAGGCCTGGACCCTTCCCACGGAGTGGTCTCTCCATTCACTGGTTTCAGTGGATTTGCTCCCAGTATGGGAGCCCTATTATTACTGTCATTCTGACTCCCCTCCATTCCTTTAGTCTCCAGTCTCATAGAGCTCTGGTAGAGGAAGCTCTGTGTCTGAAGTGGTTCAACCTCTTCTATGCTTTAGACATAATTCTTCCCTTTCTTTCTTGTGGGAGCCCTTGTTCACACTTTTATCTTGGCCAACTCCCACACTACTTACTACAGACACAAGTTGAACTTTTCCTGACCATTCCTTTCTCCCAAAATGTGTGTGGCTTGGAAGGATGATTGAATGTTTTCTTCATTCTACCACCCTTCACTTTCTTCTCTGTATGATTGTTCTGACCTAGATCTTCCTTTATTCTGTATGATCTACTTGTTATCTCACTTTTACTGCACCTCTTCAGGGCACTTGTGTCTTTTCTTGCTGTGAGACTTCTCTTTGTCTATTATCTTATCTCCTTTTATTTTGCCTGGTTGGGTTATACATCCCATCCAACTAGCCTATTCTCCTATGAGTGATAACCATTTTCTTATTTTTCATGTCTCCTTCAATCATGTTTGTCATCTCACAGTTTCTTTTGCCTCTTAACATTGTCATACACAATCTCATACCCTCGACAAATCAGTGTCACATTACTTACACCGCAGGGTGGTTTCATCTCTCCAATTGCCATTCTATATACTTAACAGTGGCTCTCTGATGGTAAGTTTTTTTATTCTTTATTAATAGGTCTCACAACTACCTTTTCAATATAATAATCTATATTCACTTAAATATATCACCTGGAGATGATGGAACTCTCACTGTGAATACTTTTCCCACAATCCACATCAAGTGGGGGAATACAAAAAATGTTAAACCCATCCATCCCTGCTCAGTGCCTACTGTAAAGATGGGATTTTCCACAAGACTGCTTCATTATTGTCTATATATTTTATCTTCCAGGCCATTCTACACTTGTGGTAAAAAATGTCACATTAGGTGTGTATGCCTTTTCTCGCATGTGGGTTGCACATGCTGTGTTTACTTGTGGTAACACATTGCACTTTCTCAGTGTCAGACCTAATTCCAGATGATTGTGCTTGATGACATAGTCCAAGCACTTTTTTTGGTGTTCTCCATGCAAATTCCTTCCTCTCCATTTCTTCTAGTGAAGCACAGGAGAACCCTTGCTTCCCCAGCTATAAGCCATTTGGGAAGTTGATATCTTCAATGTGGGATTCTAGCTCATTTTTGTGTAGAGAGGTGAATTGTATTTCTGAAGTTAACATTTTCCTTACTTTAAAATGTTTTTCAGATTGGTACTCACTTCTCTACACAATCTATCACCCTTTCTTATCACTTCTGGTGTGTTTCCTTTGCCTCATTAAAAATAAGCCTTTGTTCAAATGCTAGATATCATGTGGATTACTGCACATGGAGGATTTATTGTCCTCCCACTGGTGGCAGGCTTAGTCTAATGATGGTTACATCATAGGCTGGTACAATACATATTAATATGTGTACGGGGTGAGAGCTTTGTTCAAGACTTGGTAATGTACAGGAATTTGCATGGCAATGCTTCTGAGGTAATAGTTCTTTGTTGTGCAGAGGTATCTACCTGAAATACATTTTTTGGTATGCTTATGTTAACTTTGCTTCTTCCACAGCTTCAACTCAGTTGTCATTTCCCACCTCCAGCCAACTCTAATTAGCTTAACTGTGAAGTGTTTTATGCCATATATATATTTATGTAAACTTCCATTCTAGTGTTGGGTGTTCTCTTTATTTTGGCCCTTGTGGGCATTGCCTTCTAAAGCATAAAGTATGATTTATATCTTCTCTTAACTGAAAGGCTTGTATGTACTTCAGATGGGTATTGCCACAACATCAAATCACTTATTACAAAAAATGAAGAATTTAAAATATATACATCTTCAAATTAAGAGAATGTTCTATTAACTGCCACTGTAACTGTAACTATTAACTGTTTCTGTAAGCCATTAATTAGCATGTAGGGGAGATAGTTGTTCCAGAGGCTTGCCCTACAAATTTAGACAGCAGATTCTTATTGACCTGATTAACCTATTCTTCCAACCCATCTAATTATGGATAGTAAGATGAAACTCTGTTTTTTGTTAGCATAAATTCTACTAATAGGTTGCTATTAAAATTTGTTTATAATCAGTATGCTACTATGTGGGACTCCAAATGGTAAAAGAAATTGTTCTGGCAAAAGGCCAGTAATGGTCAGAACAGCAAATTTCTTGATCCATGCCACAACTAGAATACACTGGTTGCCCTTGGAATTTACTAGGTTCACTGTATCCATGGCTATCCTGCTCCTTGGAGACTTTTATCTTGCACTAATGAAGTTGACATTTTCACAAAAACAATTTGTTCTTCCAGTTGCATACTGTGATACTGGTCATCACTTGTGCCACCTTGAGATCTGAACTTTAATTTTTGACTCAATAGATTTGTTGTCAGAGATTAGCTTGGGATATCTAATCCATGTAATTGCAGTATTTCCATTATCTCCTTCTGAAGTGGTCTAGGAAAAACCAATGCTTCCCCGTTTGGTGGTACTTTTGCTCAAAAAAAGCTCTCCACTTCCCATTATCTTGTACCAGACTCATAAGGAGGCTATAATTCTTGAACATATATATGAATGAAGAAAAGTCAGGGTTAATCTGTTGATTTTGGTTCGGTAACCAAGAGATTTTGGCATTTACCAACTACTTATCCTGCAGTTCTGATGTTGTACATATGAAAAAAAGTATCATGAGTCTTATTGCCTTGATTCACAACATTTTTTTAAACTGAAAGCCTTATCTTTCAACAGCTTGGGTATTTCACATAACTGTTAAAATCATCACCAACACTTCACATGTCCTTTGGACTGCCCATCTTTATTTCCACGTCACAAGTCTAGCCACTGCACTAAACAAAAACAGAATTCCTGAAAGACAATGATTTATTTTTGTATTATTCTCTCTTAATTCTGATTATTTGTAAGCAGTTTTAGTGAAGCATGATCAAATCAATGCTGGAACTTTGTTAAAAAGGTAATGCTTAAAGTTCTTAATGTATAATATTCCTAGCATTCATACCAAACTTGACAGTTGCCCTTGGGTCTAGGTCAGTAACATGGAATTTACAGCAAAGGCTTTCTTTGGTTTCTGGAAAACCATTCCAATGCTTGATGTGCACTCAATCCAGGATTCAATCTCAGCTAGAAAACCATTTTACTGTCTGATGTCCACTGAAACCAGTTTCATCAATGAAAAGAATGTACAAGGAAACAATTATGAAGAATTTAAACTTTTTTATATGATCAACTGTTTTTCTATTTTATCTCTCTCTGTGAAATTTTCTGCTAATTAAAAAATTACAAACAAGTAAAAAAAAGTTGGAAAGAAATTAAGAATGCTATATTTGAATTCTGACTTAAAATATATTTCTTCATTTTAGAATAATAACTGTATGATTTCTTAAAATTTGTAAAATGCCTTTGATAGAATTCACTTGGAAAAGTGTACAATGTGGTACTTCTTGTGTAGTGTTTTTTGTGTCAGACTAACAAAGTAATCTGTGGTTAATAATGATACATATATACATTAAAAAGACTTGAAAAAATATACTTCTTATTTCCTGTGATGTGAAAAGCTTGTTTTTTAGCTTTTTCAGCAAAATACAATAATTATTGCCACATTTTCTTTTAAAAACATTTTTGTTAATTATATTAGAGCTAGCACACTGTTATTCTTTTACAAGTAAAGTGTGTTACACAGTTTACCTAAAATAATATGCCTGGCACAACAAAAAACTAATGGCAGTTTTAAAATGTTGGTTACTTTTAGAGTTTTTCAAGAAAGCTACCTAAACAGACTAAAGTTTTCTTTATTATGTATTGCACTCTTGCGAGAAATACTTTAACAATAACTGGTCTAACAGTGCTTTATACTAACAGATGCACCAAACAACTTAACATATCACAAAGAAGGACAAAAATACCATTTCAGACCTTTTGATGATTTATGACAGCTGACTTGATGAGCTGGTAATGAGTGAAAGTTAGGTCTGGTAACAGCTTTCAGGGAACACAATATATTTGAAAAGCTATTATTCATTCTTTTCATACAGAAGTCTGCAAAATACATTTCAAGTCATACTGCCTTGGTTCAGTAAACTTGTTACACTGCTAGCCTTACTTTACTTTTCAGTATCTCAGATATTATATACTACAGAAAGTAATAGAAATATCTTTACATCACTGTCAAAATCAACAACTGTAAATTCACACAGAGTTAGTTTCATTTCTGAAACATCACTGTTAAACATCTTTAAAACAAATATTTAACCCCAGCTTATCCACATCTCACTTTTTGAGTAGTGTTCCTTCCAAGTTAATCACTTTAATACACTAAAAGACATTATATTTTAAAAAGTGGTTATTTTAACATGACTGAAAATCAGTACACACTTTGATATACATAACAAATAATGAGTTAACTGAAATTTGGTAAGAGATTTTGTATATAAAAACAGCATTCAAATTTATTTCAAATATTTCTAAACAAACTTCTAAAGACCATTATTAGCATAAAACAATCATGCAAGTTAAGCCATTTGTTTCTAATATAAAATTACTAGTGATTGTGATTGATCATGCTTTGAGAGCAGGCCCATACGTTGAATGTTTGAAAGGGAAGTTGTGATTTGCGAGATCAAAAACCAACACATATTGTGCAAAGCACAATCAGCATGCAAAGCATATTAGTGCTATAGGGGTCTGGGGGCATGCCCTCCAGAAAACTTGTAAAAAAATAGGTGCAGTGAGATTAAATCTGGAAGGAACTTTGCATGAAATGTAGCTTAAACAATTGCATGGCTGTTCAGATAAGATCTATATAAGCATAATTTTTTACATCACCAAAATAGGGGGTTTAGCTAAACCCCCTCAAATCCCCCTGCAAGCTTGTTAAGTATAAGCATTACTTTTGATAGTCCCCAAGCAGTATCAACTTTGATAATTGGTATTCAAGATGTTATGTTGCTCAAGCTTGTTCACTAAAGGCATTACTTGTGATAGTAAGTTCCCAACTGCAACTTTGTTAATAAAGATGCACTATGTTATGTTTCTCCAGCATGCTAACTGAAAGCATTACTTTGATAGACTTTAATACCAACTTTTACATTTAATGCAAGACATTATATGTGAGTACAGAGGCTGAGTAGGTTACATTAAAACAATTTTAGAACCTCACATCGCTACAATCCAAATTGCCATATTTTATCATGTTCTATCATGCATCTTGACAACAGCTCTGCATTGTAGTGTCTATAGCAAAAAGTTCCATGATAACGCTGCTATGTCCAAAACATACCACTCCTCCCACAGAAAAATTTGCAGTGGCTGCATTTCATTACTGGGTCATTGCCCTTTTCAATTTAGGTCATGTTACATCTACAATGACACTGCAGTCACCAGCTAAGCTGAAGATTGCTTAAGAGGCACTTCAAGGGAGAGTCACTGCTGGACAGATGCTATACAGCCACCACAGAAATAAGTTTTCACAATTAGATCTGATTTTCCTATGTGGAATAAAGATCTGTAGAAATTTGGCAAATGGGGAAGCAGAAAAACTGCCATTATCAAAAACTCTCACAGACAATCACCTGTCATCAAAGCCACAGATGGTTCCAACACCAAAGACAGTGAGAAAGCTGGTTAGGCATTCATAGTATTGCAGAGCAATAACATTTTACATAAAGCTAGTGGGACATTCAAGCTTTCCATAAGCAGTACAATGATGGAGCTGGAAGCCATAATGCAAGTTCCCTTCTGGGTTGCCAAAAGCAATGAATCACAAATAGACAATACCATCAACATAATATTTGGAACTGACTCACCGGCAGTGCTGAATAAAATTCACAGTATTAGTTCACCTGATGAATGGCAGAAACAAAGAAACTGCATGACAAAACTACCACCTGGATGTGTCAGGCAAAATTATCAAATGAGGAAGCAAACTAAGTTGCAATGGAAGCTTCTTTATCAAATCCAGCATAACTCTACTGGCAGGATGTCAACTTTCTTTACACAATTAAGATAATGGGGGACAACCATGGAAAGTTTTCATTGGCATTCAGAGTGAATAATACTGTTTGAAAAGAAATTACTGTATGATGTAGCTAATGAAATTAAAAGATGGGAAGTCACTAAGACACTACCTAGCTAGAAGATCACGGGAACTCTCCTCTACCTCCTGCAAGGCAACCAGTCTCCAAAAGGGTAAGAGCCCAGAAGTGCAACCCATGGAATTGTCACCTAGTACTCAATTATATAAATATTCAATAGTAACATTTGTTTCTTAAAACTGTTTAGTTCATCATCAAGAGAATCATGTTCTTTGATGGTACCTTTTGTAGTGGATCCAAGTGTGTTTGAACTAAAAATGTATCTTGTGTAGTCCTGTCAATGAGTGTAGTTAATAAAAAATAAACAAAACATAATTTCTGAGATAAAATTTCACTTAATAGTAAACTTCTGTTTCAAGAACTAATTTTTTAGTGATATGAAATTTTATGAGTAGCTTAGTATCAGATAAAGTTATATGAAAACTTTGAGTGAAAAGGAAAGGATTTGCAGTCTTGGAGTCACTATAAAGATTATACATAACCTTGGAATCAATGAAAAGATCAAACATAGTCTTGAAGTCACAAGTAAGATTATGATATTGGAATCACTAGAAAGGTTATGTGTATCCTTACAGTCATTGAAAGGGTTATGAATAGCTTAATTTTTGCAAGTTCATGTACTTTTACTTTCTAACCTAATGAAATTCTACTAAAGCATCTTAATGTTTAATATCAGTACATCAATCTTATATGGTCTTTTAAAATACAATATTTAAACACAAGTTTTGGAAAAATTAGAACAAATAACAACTGGTCTTAACCACTAGTTTTAAGACTGAAACATCTTAACATTGTAGCCAATAGAAATATTTACAAACTAAAACAAAGTGATGTGAAAGTGATCTAGCTTAAAGAAAAGTAATTAAAAGCGCAAATAATTTTTGTTGAACTCATGCCAATAAATAATTGTATAAAACCTCAATTACTAAAAGCAGACCAACTCATTTCAGAAAAGGCATACTTATTTCTTAACACACGCTCTCTCCCTAAACCAGAGACAAAGTAGTGTTTTTGGGTGGCAGGTGAGAGAACAATAAATTCTGGTAATTTTTTCTTGAAGGTGTTGCATAGCTGTTGGAAAGTCTAGAACCTGCTATATCCAAATATGCAATCCATATGATGAATATATATGTCACTGAGGAGTTATGAGCAGTGAAAGAGACACAGGATTTTGTAGTGGCTGCATTACCTCAGTTGCCAACAACAGCCACATACACAGATTGATTTTTTTTTTTTTTTGAGATTCTCAAATCAAATTATACAATCTTTTTTTATTGTCTGTTTGATGTTTGAGACCTCGTTTTTGATCTTCTGATTTGGGAAGGCCACTACTACTATCACTATTATTTGTGTCAGCACCAAATCTATTTTTTGGGCCCTGTCACAGCATCTTTGGGCTTAACAGATAAATTTTCCTCAACAAGGCTGTGAAAAAGTCCATCATGATTGCTTCCAAAAAGGCTGCACAAGTTGCAAGCAAAACATTTCAGAACCTTGCAAATGATGATGACACATCAATGATTAACAAAGTTCCAGTCACCATCAGTGGGGCTTGGAGCTATTTGCTGATCTGTTGGGTTCTGGTCTGAAAAACAGATGCAACAATAGGCAAAAAAAGAAGAAAACTCACTTAGCAGACATGTCAGTTACACAACAAGAAGTATTGTCATTAACTATGGGGTTTCTGCTGATAATGTGACCAGTCATACTTTGGTCAATTTTTGTCAGATTTGAAAGTTGTAAGTTGTAATTATCAAATCTCATTGTATTCTACATCCTTTATAAGTTCCCCACAATTGGATAAATTCCAGATTTTTTATGTCCAATTCCTGATAAAGAGTTCTGGTTGAGGGGGAGATCCTGTGTTAAAGGCAAAAAAATAATGTAGAAACAAGTATTCCGGCATACTTTTTGGCAGTTTAATCTCAACTGGATTAAAGGAATCAAAACCTTGTTCACTATTATTTATTGATGCAAATAAACATGTCTAAGTATAAAATATGAATTTTTTTGTCTGATATTTACATAAAAACCTACATAAGGCACAAATTATATATTGTTACATCTCCGTTTGTTAATTAACTTTCCGTAACTTCGTTCTGACGAAACTTAAGTGACACAAGTTCTTTCTTAATAAAACTGGTTTATTCTTTCCAAATATAACTCTGCGATACACTTAATCTCAGTACACGCGCTAAAACAACACTGTAAAAACGAACGTGAACTTCAACAATACCCTGTGATTGCAGTTCAATTACTCACTATCTACACACACATTACAATAATCTCACGCGTCACGTTTTCCCCTCTTATATATATCCGCCTACCCCATCTAGCAAACACTAGAGCATTCGCCAAAGTACATTATAGTTCTAGAAACGTTGCGTGACTCGATGACGCAACACTGCCCCTCCTTAGTTTTGTTCGTCCCGAACAATAACCACATACAATAAACCAATAACAATAACTTAATTAAAATGTACAGAATTACAAACACAAAATTACAATTCAACAAAGTCTCTTAATTTTACGGGACTTATCTTCTACTG